>NW_010227954.1:0-10537 GCF_000690775.1 Eurypyga helias | reverse complement strand
TCCCTACCCAAGTTTCTACAGCGGGTAAGAAGCTGTGGACCAGCTGTGGTCACAACACTGCATTTCTTCGTGTTACTGTGTTTTTTTAAATCTTCATTATTATTCTTCAGGGCATTATACTGACATCACTGCCACTCCCATCACATCAGGGGAAAGTGGCTAGATAAAAAAGCAACCCTGTCTGTCCTCTGTCTGCAGGAAAGACAACAGTTGTAGGGAGGAATTGTAATATGAAGCTATTAAAATTAAGAGTATCAGATTCTAACTTTGCTAGCAGCAGTGTAACTTCACTCCCTATTTCCATGGGGCTTTGTAATTTATTCTCATCTGAGAATATCCTTGATTCTGGGGCTAAGAACACACATGGAGTTCACAGAGTTTGTCTTTGAATTAAACTTGTTGCTGCATCTCGGATGAAGAACTGAGATAGTGTTAAGAGTCCTCCCAGTACTTTCCTCCCTTCCATCCCTTGTAGTGAGATCAAAGATCCCTGAAGTGTAACAATAGTTTATAGAGCAGGGAAAGGCAAATCTTCATCCCCCTCCTGCTGAGGCCTTTCCCTGATTTCAGGCTGCTTTCTGCATGCAGTCAGTGTGATCTGTTGAGTAAGATGCTCCCAGAAGAGTCCCAAACTCTTTGATCCCCAACTACTATGGTTTGTTTTTTTGATAGCCTTGTAGTCTGTGTTTGCATCTGCAGCCACAGCACCATGTGCAACCTTTAGCAGGAGGCTCGCTGATGCCTCAGGAGTTGTTCTCCCACTGATAAACATTTGGTTAAGGTAAATATAAATAAGGAGGATTTTCTTGAGTGATAAAGGATTATTGCCAGCCAGGGAGGCAGCTTCTTGTTGGTCATCCACTGGAACTTACCTTCTGTTATTGCAATGGGATCTTCTGCAAGTAAGGAGGATTTTCTTGAGTGATAAAGGATTATTGCCAGCCAGGGAGGCAGCTTCTTGTTGGTCATTGCAATGGGATCTCCTGCAAGTAATTCTGCCCCTCTGCAAGCTGATCTGCAGCACCCTTCTCCTTTGTGTGCATTTGCAAAGAGGATAAAAACCAAACTCTACCTTGCTCCAGAAGACAAGCTACTCATCCGTATCAGCTCACTGTCACTCTCATCTCAGAGTTAAGCTCCTTTAGCAAAGGCATAACAAACTCTAGCACAGGCTTTCTCTTCCAGAGCCATCAGCTCCTCCCAGCCACCCATCTACCCTGTCCAGGGAGAGCTCTGCCAGTTCCTACACAGCCAAGTGATACATCCAACCTACCCCAAGTAACCTGTGAAAACCTGTCACTCAGCACCTCTGTCAGGGTAGGACAAGAGGAACCCACTGCTCTTTGCTCTGTCACCTGTGGGCAGGACTGTGTTCACCTTGGTCAGAGATCAGGCTGTGCCCTTGGCTTCACTGGGAAAGAAGAGTGCTCTGAATACAGACTGAAGACCTGCTTTGGAAAGAGGCATGAGCATATACCCAGCTCCAGGAACTGTCCACGTGTTTTCTGTCAAAATGTTTCAAGTGTGAGACTCCAATAAGGGTATTTTTATAATTTCCAAGATACAGATTTTGAGAGTCAATACCTGTGAAAAGGCTGTAGCTCAATTATATTCTGGTGTTTTTCTCACACGGAGAAAAGTGCTTTTTCCAGTGCTAAGAGTTTCAAATACTTAGATTGTGTGAGAGCTAGTTAGGAAAGATTTCTTTTAATAGGTATGTCCTCACACAGCTGACCTGCTGTCAGAGACATATTATTTCTTCTAGCACATCTGAGTTACAAAGATTTTCTTTATGGAATTTTATCTCCCTTCCTGGTAACAGTAATTTTAAAATGTCAAACTTTTGAAAGCACTCTTTAAAAAAAAAAAAAACAACAAAACCAAAACCCAAACCCAAACAAAGACAAAAAAAGGAAGAGAGAAAGGTAACTCTGGGGTCTGTTTAAGAATAGTTTTTTTCTAGAAGAACAAAACATGAAAATAAGAATGTATAGAAATCTGATTTAGACCACTACACTGTGTTGGTAGCTCACTGACCAAGACAATCATGAAATGACTGAAAAAAAAAACCAAACCCAAAAAACCCAAAAAATCCCATTCTCCCAGCTGTCAAGAAAATGGGAGAAATAGGAGTGCTGTCACTGTTCAACCTGATCCTTATTTGCTTTTAAATTACCTGCCACTGGGCAGCATTGCATAAAGTTGTCCTAAGAATTCCTGTAAAAGGTGTTGTTTTTTAATTCAAAACAGTTGGAAAAACACATGTTTAAAGGAAAGTGCAGTCAGAAGACCAGCTGTTGAGATGACTGTGCCACTTGAAGTCTTGGAGAACATAGTGGAAAACTGTCTCAGAACTGGCAAAGAGACAAACTCAGGACTGATCTTCAAATCAAGATTCAGCATGCCAAGAGGAGTACAAACGTGAGGGTGGGCAAAAAAATTGGATGTGAAGCTACAGTCGTAACAGAGAAGTAACAAAGACCTATAAATGTGACTATTTCTTGAAACATTACGGGTTTTGTGCTTTTTTATATTAGAATATTTCACTGGGCAATGCCCACCTTACTAAGGGACTTACTAGAAAACAGAGCAGTTCAAGGACGAGCAACCAATGGCAAAAAGAATGTGATTTCAGAGACATGACAGATTAATTATACAATTCTTAAACTCCACTGATTTATATAGGAAGTCACATAAACTATCACTTACCAAAAGTGTGCCATGGGCATCTTCTAATGGACATAAAATAGAAATGTGTGACTGGAAGTGGTGAGCAAACCGAAGAGAGAAGAAATCCTTCTTTCTGTTTTTTGAAGGTAACAAGAGACATTGAGAAAACAACGGACAATGAAATGTTATCAGGCTGTTGACTAGTCTCGAAGGAAAATCTCTGAAAACCACAGGAGTGGGAACACTTATGGAGACTTGGAAGAAACAGCTGAAGGATTAGGCCACCCACCCCTGGCTCTTTAGCTCTCTTTAATTCTGTTTCATTCAACTAAAGTTGGCATTTTTCTTCCAGAACTAGCTGACAGAGGAAAGCACCCTAACGCCCTTCTGTTCACAGTCAGAATGCACATTTTCACCCAAACTATTTTGGGGGGTGTGTGTCTTTTTCCATTCAAACTATTAAACTGCAAGTATGAGATCCTCCTCAACCCTGTTTGAAAAGCTCATGGAGATCTTCTCCTGACACAAACCCATCTAACACTCAGCTTTCAGAAACCTGAGTGACAAAATGCAGACGTGTGGTAGGGAAGGGAGGGGGAGAAAGCATGCTACAGCCGTCCCTTTTGAGCTTGCAGAAAAGCCGTGCTAATAAGTAGGGGGAGAAATGGCAGCGGTGCCTGACGTTAAATCAGAAAGTCACCATATCGATGGTTCAGCTGTGCTCAGCACGCCAAGGAGCTGGGAGTGCCAGCTCTCAGAGAAAGAGACAGTGAGAGATGGAGGCATACAGCTGATGTAGTCTGAAATAACCAGATGTGGAATTTTAAGGCATGAACAGGTGTGGACATCTCTGAATGCACTTTTGTCTGGGAAAGTGCCCTGCAGAGCCTGGAGATCAAAGTTAGGATCTGGTGGTGGAAGAGAGGTTTGTCTTTTGAAGAACTGGGGGAAAGCTCATTTTGTGAGCAGACAATGAGTAGATAAATGCTAGCTGCGAGGGTTCAGGGCTGAGAAAATCAGAACAATGAAAAGTTTGCCAGGATTAAAAGCATCATCCTCTGCGTGTTTCCTTGTTATGTTCTTTCACTTGTCTGGCTCTGATCCAGCAGACGCTTGGATAGGGCTCCTGGTTACATGAAGGAAAACACCTGAAATATTTGTCGTATGTGCACCCACACAAATATAGGTATGCAACCTCTAGATTTAAAACTTGTCCTACTGGGGAGTGAAGAATTGCCACTGGACTTGCTTGTGAGGCATCATCCTTCCCTTCATCTCTATCCAATTGCTTCATGTGGGGCATGACAGGGTGAAAAGGGTCTCTGACATTTGTGTGTCTGCCATTGGTAACAAGTACAAAATAAAAAAATCTGGTGGAAGGAAAACAATGGGCTTTATTTAACTCCCAGAGCCTCTTCGTTTTCCTTCTGGCCACATGCATGGGCTCTGCTACTGTTTTGCACCAACTCAATTCTCTCTAGGTACCTTCTTGCTGAGATAATACTAAGTTCACACAGATCTTTCTGCACACATATTCACTGGTGATTTCTGCAGGAACTCAGGCTTGCTTGCTTGATATGTAGCATATTAAAGCCTCACATTTAATCTTGCTATCGTTATGTTTGTTGTGATGGCATAGCATGACTGAGCTTAAGGACTGCACAAGCATAAAACAGTCCCTGCCTAGAACAGCTTGAAGACAAACAGACATAAATCACCAACCACCACTACCACAACAACAAACCAATCGGAAATAGAGAGCAGAGATTTTTTTTCTCCTTCTTTGCCTTCTGCTAACCATCCCTCTCATCTCCATCCAGCGGTGAAGACATGGGCTCCACCCAGCTTTGTCCATGCAGAATGCTGCCCCTGGCAGAAAGGGGCCTCATGCCACATCTGGGTTGCACAGTGAAGACAGAGAGAAAAGAACAAGCTGGCATGCCTCTGACTGACCTGTCTCACTGATGTGGGTAACAAGGGCATGCATGGGCTCTAGCAGGTGGTAACAGACACACATCTCCTGAGAAGCCCTGCCTATGCATGTCATCAGTACAGAGTGAGCAGAATTAGTACTGTTATCACGGACACATTAGGGTCTACCTACCCTGCCCTCTTTTTCGGAAGAGAGAAAAAGAAAAAATGGAAGAGGAGCTCTCAGCCTACTCTCTCCCAGGCTTGCTCATCCCCAACCCCATTCTCTCCTGAAGTAACTCCCAGCAGGGCAGAGTTGGGAGCTCCCAGGTCTCATCCCTCTGTCATGAAACGCACAAACTAGGGATGCACAAACGCTGGCATATCTGACCAGGAGCTATTCTCCTATGTATATGGGAGGGCCTGCAATCTGAAGGCAACTTCAAGCTCTTAGATGAGAGGCAGTGACTACTTTACCTCCTCCTAGTGATGGACGTGAATAATACGATGACACAGAGACAGGAATAATGTAGTCAGAATTTGATGAAGCCAGTCCTTGGTCACTGATGTTCACACTGCATTGAGCATAGGTTTTGCAGTCCTTGCATTGCCATTTTCCAACATGCCACAGAGTTTTGAACTGACAGTTTGTGAATTGCATCAAAGAAGCTGTCAGAGGTGAATCTATATGTTTTGACAGCTGGAGAGTTGACAGCCAATGCTTTAGACATCTGAGGAGGCCTTGGGAGTCAGTTTGCAGCTCTAGGATAAGCACATTAAGTGGATGTATTGGCAAAGTAGCAAAGTTATTAAGAATGGTGGGATTTAAACTGCCATCAGAGAATCATTGCCATTGAATCTTGGACTTGACTGTTGTTTGCCAGTCTACCTGTGCAATGACATGTTCTCTCTCAGTACCTGGTGAACCCACAGTGATGGAGTCCCACAGTATCATGGGGATCATGTAGCTGGTCTGCTTAACCTGTTTTCTCAGTAATTACAACTCTGGCCTGGATTTTATATTCTTGAGCAGGTTACAGTTGGAACGATCACATTTTGCCTTCTGCCTCAACTAGTCTTCTACACATTCTACTCTGACTAGCCTGCAACACTGCTTTGCAAAGACTGCATGTAATAAACCAAGATGATTTAAAGCCCTTGAAGATATCATTATCAGTCCCATTTCACTGGATTTGAAAATTCAGCACTAAATCTCCACCAACATTGTTTTGCTGGGCTTTGAAAAAACAGGGTTTCTACCTGAAATACATAACATTTGTTGCACAGATGTAAGAAATCCATCTATGACACATACACACACAACCCAAACTCACTTTCAGAGCAATCCATCATCTTAGTGATTTTTTTCCTTTCCTTGTTTTCCCATGGAGATGATTAATTCACTTCAAAACTCATTCCTTCATCTTGAGAGCTAATGCAAGGATTGTTTAAGAGTAGCTCTAACCAAGACACATAAGGACATTTGTAGCTGAGCCAAGAGGCCCCATTCCAGCTCCAGGCAATATGCAGCCCTAACAGCTGATCCAGACATCTACCAAACAGCTGGCAGGATGTGGCCCACAGCTGTTAGAAAAAATGACAGGGAACAGTGTCTGTTTAAAGAAGCAGAAGAGAGAGTTTAAATCCTATGATCTAGGGACTAACAGTACACAAAGGAACACATTTTCAAGCGCACTGTGTCATACATATGTGGATGTGCATACGCAGACATGCTTAACTACAGTGTGCTATAGTAAAGGAATTTGGGATGATAGTAGCCTCAGTGCAGCTCGTTTCAAAGCTGTTTGTAGTTGTGTCAAGGCTGTATGTGTTGTTCAAATCCCAATAAAAAGACCCCTTTGGGATCCTCCCTCCATGTGAGGGAGAGAAAAGTAGGAGGAAATGGTGGGGTCCATATGTCTGGCTGCTCTAGCTTTTAAGGGTGTGGAGTTGCATTAGTGGAATAATTTCCTTGCTTCCAGACGATGTAAAGCCATGCCAAATGCTTTAACAGATCCTTACTACATCAGGTAACAAAAGATATTGAGGCCATCTGTCTTGATGCTAAATAAGACTGCCATTTAGATCTCAGAGTTGCTTAAGGTCAGATTTGAAAAGAAATTTAGGATCCTAGAAGTAATGTGCTGCAATTCTTGACATTTAGGAGACAGGATCTGGAGTGGGATCCAGAAATAGAGAGTGTCTTTGCTGTTTACACAAAGTCTGAGGAGAACTGGTGTCTTCAACCTGCTGCCCAGGCAGGGAGGATATGCAGCCACAGGTACTGAGGAAACACTGAGGACAGTGGTGTGGGTGAAGCTATATCCCTCCAGATGCCCCAGTCCAGATAACAGGGAAAAGCCAAGAAAAATATTTTACTGACTTCATTTGGTACCTGAGCTTGTTTTCTCCAAGTGAGGTTTGGCCATACACTACATTGGGCTGACATGGATTTGTATATTGGCCATTCGTGGAGATACATCCATCTGCAGCTTGTGGTCTCCTGTGCTTTGTCACATAAAATCTGAAGATTAACTGCAGTCAGAGTTAACCCCAGCCCCCTGCAATATGGGATTATCCTCTTGATAGATCCTGCTGTAGCTCAGTCAATAGGGGAAACAGAAAACCAAATGAAATGAGATATTTGGCTTCATGGAACTCAATTTGGAAGCTGCACTTTTATGAACATCTGGTAATGCTGCCTCCCACTCATAAATGTCAAATGCAGGACCCTCTATGTCCCTTTGGTCAGGATCTTCCCCTTCTGCTGCAACACTTTAACCAGAGAAGAATTTAGAGCATTTCCTCCTTCCCAGCAGGTTAGAAACTGCAGGCTTTTAAGGAAAAAAAGGTTTGTTTCCCACTACTTTATTTTTACTTTCTGTCCAGAAGGGACCATTTTATATCTTCTCATTCATTAAAAATCCTCATGCATTTTCCTGGTCTTTGTGTCAGATTTATCTTTCCGTATTATATTCTTAAATTTCAATTGAGCCTGTAAGTTAATGTTGTCCTGTAAGTAACTGCAGACCGGAGCTTTTTATTCATTTTATAGCAATTATTTATTTAACTCGAGTTTTTTGAAAGCTATATCAGAAAGGCCAGCTGGAGGCCTACCGGTTGGCTCTGGCCTGTGGACCAAATTCCCACAGAGGAGACAGGGCTGTCTGTTTTGGCAGTGATTGCGCTACCATAACTGCAGCTTGCTCCAGTGCTAACCCTCGGTGGACACATGAGCCCAGGCAACATGACTGTTGTGTGGACATGGGAGGAGAACACAAGGACACTTGCATATAAGCTAAGCCTGGCAGTTAGCTCTGGAATGGGTCTCTAATTTGGCCTCCAAAAGAGATTCTTGAAATTAGGATTTGGGTTCTATGGTTGGCAAAGTCAGATGATTCTTAAGTCATTTGTTATACAATGAACATTGAACAACTGTTGGAGGCCTGCAGACCTCCATGGGAAATACATGGCCTCCATTAATGAGCTTCTCTGTGTGAAAATGGGAAGATATTCTGAAGGATAAAACATTAACTTTCTTACTAATAAATTCATGCATAGATAACCCAGATGAAATGGTTGCAAATCAACATATCCAAGAATCAGCATCTTCTGCATTTTTTAATTTAACACTTGTACTTAAATAGTGTTCAGTGGTCCTAGCCCAGAAACGGGTGTGTGTGTGTACTTAATTAGAGACTGTCATTAATTTAAAAACCTTACAGTCTAAATTCAGGTGGTACACCATGTAAGAAAACCACCAGAGAGCTCTAGTAAGATAATCTTGCTGAAACTGTAACTTGAAAAATGGGGAACTCTTATTGTTTTCCTCATTTCTGTGTTCATGAGCAGGGCTCTTCAGAATCCTGTTAGCCAGTGTTATTTCCCTTTCCCTCTTCTTGTTCCCCAGAATTGGCTGTAGCTGTCTAAAACCTGGCTTCAGATGAATATGTATGTGTTCCTCCTGTACCTTTTTCTCAAAAAATACACGCACCTGGCTGAAGCCCCCTTCAAGGTATATATTAAACAGAATCAAAAATCAATGTTTTTACTGTTCTCTGAAAGGCACCAAAGGGTTTTCTGGCTGATGCACCTTTGTTTCCTTCTGGGAAGTGTCTGTAAGACACAATACTGGCACAACATTAGGAAACTCTAGTAGCTAATCATTCTTCAACCAGCAGTCCTCCTGCTTAGGTGAATTTCTTCATCTCTCATTGTCTGTTACTTGCAAAAATGTGGACCAGAACACACAATTGAGTGTTACTAAGTTTTAACACAAAAGATTGTATTTTTAGACATGCAATTCAACAGAGTATAAAGGTTAAATTCAAGAAGCTCTGCTGAAATATTTTATATTAGGATTCTAGCTGATGAATTGGCAGGGCTCATCGATAGGGCTTTAAACTAGGTTGGAAGGGGGAGGGAGGCAAAACTATTAGGGACACCAAAAGATGCCCAGAGCCTGGAGAAAAATCTCTGCTCACTAGAAGAACACCTGGCAGACAAAACAAGGGAATTCTAGATGCTCTAGTCTGCAAGCCAGCTTCACTGGGGGCCCACCTTAAATGCCTTTATGTGAATGCATGGAGCATGGGGAATAAATGAGGGGAGCTGGAGGTATGTGCATGAGTGAGGGGCTATGACCTCATTGGCATCATGGAGACGTGGTGGGATGGCTCCTACGACTGGAGTGTCAGAATGAAAGGATAAAGGCTCTTCAGGAAGAACAGGCAAGGGAGATGTGGAAGGGGTGTGTGCTCTCTATGTCACAGACCAGCTGGAGTGTGTGGAACTCCACCTGGGGATGGATGAGGAGCTGACAGAGAGCTTATGGGTCAGGATTAAAGGGAGGTCAGGAAGAGGGGATACAGTAGCAGGAGTTTGCTACAGGCCACCTGCCCAAGATGAGTGAGTGCTTGTTATCTACAAGCCGATAACAACAGCCTCACGTTCACAAACCCTGGTCTTCATGGAGAAATTCAGCCACTCCGATATCTGTTAGAGGGACAACATGGCAGGACACAAGCAAGCCAGTATTTTCCTGAAATTCTTTGATGACAACTTCCTTATCCAAGTGGTAGAGGAGCCGATGAGGAGGGGTGCCATGCTGGACATTGTTCTCACCAACAGGGAGGGGCTGGTGGGGAATGTGAACCTCAAGGGCAGCCTTGGCTGCAGCGACCACAAAATGGTTGCATTTGAGATCCATAGGGAGGTGAGGAGGGTGTGCAGCAAGCTCGCTACCCTGGACTTCAGGAGAGCAGGCTTTAGCCTCTTCAGGGAAATGATTGGGAAGGTTCCTTGAGAAGAAGGCCTGGATGGAAGAGGAGCCCAAGAAAGCTGGCAAGTATTCAAGGACCTTCTCCTCCAAGCTCAGGAGCAATGCATCCCAATGAAGAGGAAGTTGGGTAAAAGTGGTCGCAGGCCTGTGTGGATGAACAAGCAGCTCCTGGACAAAGTGAAGCAAAAGTAAGAAGGTACAGTGGGTGGAAGCAGGGACAGGTAGCCTGGGAGGAGTACGGGAAATTGTCAGAGCGGTCAGAAAACAGGTTAGGAAAGCCAAAGCCCTGATAGAATTGAACCTGGCCAGGGATATCAAGGCCAACAAGAATGGATTCTATAGGTAAATAGGGCATAAAAAGAAGATCAGGCTAAATGTGGGCCCTCTGTTAAATGTGGGCCCTCTGGTGAAGGAAATGGGAGAGATGTTTTCCCAGGATATGGAGAAGGCCAAGGTACTCAATACATTCTTTGCCTCAGTCTTCACTGTCAAGGGCACAAGCCATACCCCCAGAGTCACAGAAGACAAGGGCAGGTACTGGGAGAATGCAGAGCCACCCATGGTCAGTGAGGATGAGGTTTGGGAACACCCTAGGAACCTGAAGGTTCACAAGTCCATGGCACCTGATGGAAGACATCTGTGGGTCTTGAAAAAACTGGCAGATGGGGTTGTGAA
>NW_010227953.1:11175-18855 GCF_000690775.1 Eurypyga helias | reverse complement strand
CCTTCCCCTCCTTGAGCTGCACGTGGCGAAGGCTCCGGCTGCAGTCGCAGACAAAGGAGCCGGTTCCCCCGTAAATGTCAGCGCGAGTTCTCTCCTCATACGTTGCTTAGTTTCAAAAGAACGCTCCCGTGCTCTTCCTGCAGCAGGGCGCCTGTGGGATGGGGTGCTGTGGGTGCCGCGCGTCTGGGCCCGGGCCTGGCATTTCGCTGGTAGGCGCCGGGAAGGCCTGCTGGCTCGGCGAGCCGGAGAAACGCCTTGTGTGCGCCTTTAAAACCCAACCGAGTTCCCTCTGTGTGTGTTGCCTTTCTCCGTAAAGGATCATTGAAACAGCCACTTCCTGATTTTAGCGCGGGCTGTGTCCTTGTCAAGCGAAAGGCAAAGTGACATTGAGACTGGTTGCAAATGTCAAACTTGAATTTCAGTGTTTGTTCTGTCCTGGTTATGCTCCCTGGTTTGGACTCACGTGCTAGATGAATCTTAAGGGTGCAGATTTTAGAAGTAGTGAATAATTACAGATAATCAGTGGAATCTTCAGTTGGTGAGGAGCATTGCTTTTGACATGGCTTGACCTTTCTCCTGTGTAGTCAAGGTTGAATTTGGCTAACTGACACTCTGCAAAAGTTAGTTTTTGAGCAACTGACAGAAGTAAGTTTTCACCACAGCTTTGACGCTAAAAAAAACCCAACCACCTTCTTCCCTCCCTTGCCTCCTGGTCTTTTCAATTTAACACAGGTGGGACTGCGCTGTGGTGTCTCGTGGTGTGACAGTGCTTGGTGATTCTTCACAATTCGGTGCTGCCCTTGGCACCTGGTTGCTGCTGAATGTAGGTGGCACGTTACTTCAGTGCACTCTAACTTGGTGTGAGGTATTGCTGATTATTCTCTGGGGAGCTGTTACTCTAGGGGTGATGCTACAGCTTTCAAGGAGATGTGGAAAACGGGTCAATGCATTTTAGATACTCTGCATCTTTTCTGTTGGGCCTGTTCCAGAGAAACTTTTTTCCTATTAGAATTAGCTGTTGGACAACCTTACTTGAACATGTGACCGAAGCTGGCTGCCTTTAAAGTTCATGCTAGGCCAGCACTGATAAATAACTGAGCAGTCAGTGTTTGCCTGTAGGAGAAATGCAGAATCTCCTTGACTATTTAGGTGGACTCTTTGCATGGTGAAGTGGGTAGATTTAGGCCCATTTGATGATGGTTAGGGTTTTTTTGGCCATATTTGGTAATTACCATATGTGGTCCTACCTCTTGCCTTCCTGCTGGAATCAACAGACAGTTGCATTTCTAAGTTAGTCTTTGCATTAATTTTCATGGCAACTTGAAAACAAACACTGTTCTAACTCCACTTAAGGATCAAGCAGCAAAGAAAGTTTCAGACCAGGATTGCCTTTAGTACCAAGAAGAAAGTAATTTAAATAGAAAAGCTGGTGTTTGGGTTTTTTTCCTTCCTGTAAAGCTATTTTCATGTTAATTCTTTATTGCTTTTGTAATAGACATCCCAAAAACCCTAAGATCACTGTAAATTCTGCAAGCAGCAACGCTCTGGATGGGTTTTGATGCAATCTAACTTGATGCTTTTTCTTCATCTGAAGTTTACAGGCACAGTAGTTGTCTCCTTGTTTCTGCTGCTCTGATCATTCCTCTGCTCTTCCTTTCTCAACCAGCTCTTCAAAGGTGCTACAAAAAGAGTTTCAGCACCAGTGTTTTCCTGCCCTCAATTCCTCTTGCTCTCATTGCACATCTGAGATTCCTTAACGGTATCTTTTTAAAGAGCCTCATACATTTTGTACTAACTCAGTACTGGCCTAACTCTGCACCTCAGCAAAACTGGCTGAGCCAAACTGTGGCTTTTCAAACTTAGTTTTTTCAGGTCAGTTTAATGAAGAGGCTCACGTAGTTTTAGCCCAAGTGAACCCTAGACACGGTAAGAGTGCTTTTAGAGAACAGTACGTCTGAAGTGTATCACTTCGTCTGTCCTGCTAGTCATCAGTGACAAAGCCATGCCAGGTAATTAATTCGGAATTCTTCTGTGCCAGTCTTTTCGATGTACGGGAAGCATGCCTGTGTGGGATGGACACGGGTGTGGTGTAACAGTGAAAGAGCTACTCCCAGCCGTTTGGCACGAGTGTTTGGAGATTCATTTTCTTAGGTCAATCAGGAGTTGACTAGGCTGTGTGTTTACAGCAGATACAGAAATGCTAAACACTTCTTTGTTACATGTATGCTGTTACAGTCTAAAGGCTGATTCTAGCCTTTAGGCTCTATGCTTTTTCCTTTCTTAGTGAGATCAACACAAAGTTTATGAAGACTGGTGTTATTTCCAGTCCATAGGTGTTAAAGTTGTTGGTAGGGCCTGTTACTGGTGTGCTTGAATCCTTGGGGTTTTAATCTCTCATTTTTACTTTTGTCTGGGACATACCTGTTAAATTTGCATGTTTTCTTCCCAATCTGACCACAGAGACAAACAAGAAGCTCAGTGTTTCCTTTGGGATCACTCTGAGTAAAGGAAATGGCTTTACTACTGACATTACCTCTAGAGCTTTATGATTCAGGTCCATGTTTCCTTTGTGTTGCTTGTTCCATGTTGCACCCTTTTGTATGTTCATTGTCACGATCTCGATTGTCCAGATCCTCAGAATATTCAAATGTCCTCTTGAGACTTGGTAGGCGTTATGTACTTCACATCCGAAGGCATGCCTTTGCAGCTTTTGAGGGCAGAAGTACTGGTTTTGAAAGCTGAAAACCGAAACTTTTCAGAAACTGACACCTCTGTTTTTTTCTGAATTAGCGTGTGAGTAGAAATTTCAGTGCATAGGGTGCAAAACACAAGTTTTCAACATGAACTTCAACGCTTCGTAGAAACATGTCACCTCTTTAACAAAACTAAGCATTGCCTCTTGTTTGTATTTATCTATTTATAAATTCTGAGATGTCTCATGCTGGTGATTGTTTTTGCCATTATTGGGATCTGCCTTTTCTCGCTTATTCCTGCCTTATCAAGCTCCTCATGCCTGCTAGTTTTTTATGGATTTTCCAAGCTGTTGTGTGACTCATTATTGAAACATTACAGCAACCAGTGCACATCCCGTGACAGCATCACTTATACAATGTCTGTGCTGGGTAGAGGTTTGGGTGTAGCCAGTGTGACTTGACTGGTCTTCCAAACTATTTCTGTCCCCCAGCAGTAGTAGGAAAAAACTGTCTGGCAGCAGGGTGCTGTTTGTCCACTGAAAAGTTAAAATTTGGCAAGTGTTTTGGCAAAACTTAGTTTTAACTTCTGGGGGAGGGGTGGGTATTGTAGGGCAGCTACTCAAAACTGAAAGGAATTGAACTTTGTTTGAAAATCAAGTTGGTCAGCAGCCTGCCTGAGAGGTATGTAAACCTCTGGAGTGGTGAAGCCCCTGGAATATTGCTAGTCTAACTGTCATGAAGAAAAGTAAACTGTAAAATGTAAAAAGGTTTGTGGATTAAATGTCAAGGTTGTTCTGGCAGCTGTAGAGGAAGGGATTCTTGCTCTGATGCCTGAAGGTCATAAAAGACTACGTTAAGTGGTTTATTTGGTATCATACCTATTAAAGAGATTACTGTCTTCACAATTTATCACACGGAAGGAGGCAAGACATCTGCTTACTTCACAGTAGCCTTTCACCTGCTCTGTTGGGCTAACTCAAGACATCTTAGAGGGAGTAATCAGTGATTTGAAACAAACAAAGACACATGCACAGTTTTTAATAGACCAAGAGAAATTTTCTTATTAACATGGGAGTGTCACTACTGTCATTAGTAGAGGAGCTGTATGTTACTGACATCCCCACTAACAATCATATTCGCTGGCGTTCTTCTCAATATAGCTAATTCAAATGTCAGCAGAGCTGTTCTTAAGTAGCATTGAATGTAACCTCTTAGAAATGTGGTAGCTCTCTTTCCGGGAATGAAACTAAAACCTGATTATTCTTTTTTACCACAGTTCCTGTAGGGACATCGCACGCAGCGTATTCTGATCAGATTTTCCAGCTGCACGCTGAGTTTAATTGTAAATGCTGTTGATAGTTGTTGATAGCAGACAGTTTTCCATTCATACGCAGATCTTAGCTGGAACGAAAAGCAGGTTCCGTGAGAATCGCAGAAGGAAACAAGCAAAGCTGAACACAGTACAATAGGTGAGGCATTAATCATACCGAAGTTACAGGAAATGGTGCAGAAATCTCTGGCTGTTTGCTTTGGTTCATCTGCACTGTTAGTATTGTGAGCCCGAGACTGTTGAGGCGGTCAGTCATTTCAGCGCAGCCTGGCTGACCTCCGTCCACAGTACCTATCCCTTTTCATCTAAGTGCCAACCACCAGTAGCAGTTCAGCTACAAAGTGCCAGGGTTCCTCGACACCTTGAGAGATGAAGTAGTTATAACTGTGTACGGAAGTTTTGTAAAAACTTTCAGAGAGGAATAACAGTTTAGTGTAGCTCCCAAAATCAACAGAGTGATTTCGCAGGCTTAATTAAAATAGGTGAGAGATCTACTTGGTAAAAACCTGTTTCAGTAACAACACTGCATTGTAGCAGGGGAAAAAAAAGATAAAAGGAACTGCTTCCTTTTCCTGGAAGTAGATGCACAATTTAATGTTTTCAGTTCCTTGTTTCTCTCTGTCTGGTCTTCAACATCATCTCTCCCTTTGCCTCTTGTTCCTCATTATCTCTTAGCCCATCATTCTTCCAGTACTATTCTATTTAAACCAAGGGTGGTGTAAGTCCTACTGTGACTTTTTAAATGCATATTGTGAGCAAGTAAGCTTTCTTTTTGTAACTAGTTATCACCACACCCAGTCTGCCATCAGGGATTTGTATTTAACCAGGATATTTCTTTGTCAAAACCTGGGCGGGGGGAATAGACCCCGTTTGGCTGTGATATTGTGATCCCATAAACACTGCCAGTGAAGCTGCTGGGAGAGCATGTGACTTGCTTTGGATGGAGAACCTCTCTAGGTGTGTGATTCATCTCATTGCTGATAAAACAAGGAATCTTATCAGTTTATCTTAATTCTGATAGGTTGACAAATACTAGGTGCTGTATTTCAAACTTTGTACTACAACAGGTTGCACTTTGCTACCATTTTAGCCTTTCTTCTATTTTTGATGCAAAATAAAGGCAGTCACAAATATATCCCTTTTATGTTTATCAGTGATTCCTGGCTAATTCAGGTAAGGGCCTCAAGAAATTTGAAGTTCAGTAGGATGTGATGAATGCCTTACAGAGTTAGTTGTGGTTACGTGGAATAGCAGTTCCTGCTGGCACACCTGCCTGGTGCTTCTGTGTGTGATTGTTCTTAGCTGATGCAGTGTTTGAAAGTGTCCATCTTGCAAGGCGTTTTTGGGACAGGATGATACTTTTGGACTCTGACCACGGGCAGGTTAGTTTGCCAGCTAGCCAGGACTTCCACTCGTAATGCTATTTAGTATATTAAGCAGGGTTTGATTAGCATCATGGGTTTGTTTGGAATGCTAAGCCAGTTTAGTTTATAACAGCTCTGAATTAGATTGAACATCTGGATCTGCCTTGGAGAAGTGAGCGGTGAAAAGGCCGTATGGGTAGTCTCAGCCCTGGCTGTTCCCTGGGCCTCTGCAGTTAACCTTGTGGTGGCCGTCCGAGCAGCTTCACGTTTGCATTTCAGCTGGTACTTTATGCCAGCTGCGTTAAGCATTCTGAAATCAATTTTCACGCGTTTCAGTGCCAGTATCTTCACTTGCACAGTGTCAGTGCTGCAGCACCAGCCACTCGTGCTTTGTCTTGACCCTCATTGCGACCGTCTCCTGGAGAGACCTCGAATCTTTAAGAAGTTGGAGCCAGTTTTTGGACTGACACATGCAGCGAGTATTTCATCTGGCAGCAGTATCTGTATTTTCCAGCAGAAGGCAATGTAGTGGAGTGTCAGCTCTGAAAGGTCTCCAAAGTATGGTTAAACACTTGAGAAGCATTTATTCTTGTGGAGTAATTCACTGTGAAATTTTCAATTGCTTTCTTTACAGGGGTTGTTCATCTAGCCACAGGCGTTTCACTGTGTCACGTGGACATGGGTGTGATTTCTGCGTGGGCCTGAACAGGGAATATCCACAGAAATACTCTTTCTCTAAAACTTTCTGATTTACTGAAGAGCTCAGAAGGCAGCGAGGGTTGTGTACAGTTCCATTGCAGCAATTCTCAGCCGTGCTGTTTGTCTTAAACGTCCTGTGATTCCTGATTTGAAAGGTGGTGATTTTAAGTTGACCGGTGGCTACTGGAAGATGATATTAAATTTAGATGGTGAAATGTAAAAAAAATGATAACCCAAGTAATCTTTTTCACTTGTTAAAACGGTAGTTATTGTGAATATTTATGGGTTTTTTTGTTGTCTTGGATGAAAACAAAGATCATGTAAATTAACGGAGCTTGGCATTATTACTTGGCAGTGATACTGCCAATAGCAGAACCTTTGAATTTTCCTTTTGTGACAGAAGAAAAACATGCTATTACCTAAATTAGGCCGTTTTTACGAGTTGAGCTTTCAGTTCTTGCTACTTCTGGTCATCGAAATATCTCACAAATAGTTTTACTCCTTGTTTGCTGTATGTCAGATATCACAGGGTCCTTTCCCATAAATTTAGTTTGTTTATTTTAAAACTCTGTTGAAGGTAGGGCAGGCTGGCTAAAGATCTCGGGGAATGTGAACATCTTCTTTTAAGGCAAAACCACTAAAGGTGGGTGTTTTCTAGGTGGCACTGCGTGGCATGGGGCGGCTTGAACGTGCTTTGCGTATGTGCTGCCGTTGGTCTCGGTGGCAGCAGTAATTCCTGGCTCTGTGCCGGAGCAGGAGGAAGCATTGGACTGCTCTGGCAGCAGTCATGAACCATGCTTTGGGAGCCAACATGGTCGGTTAGCTTAAATGAAATGGACTGACCTATCATCTTGAAGAGATACAGTTAAAAACCCCCCAAACCTTTGCAAAAGCCCCACGTTGTCCCAGTTGGGCAGGGACGGGGCGGAGGTGCAGGCGGTGGTACGCGAGGCAGGGCTGAGCGGGGTGCGGAGGCGTTGCCGTGCAGGCGTGCTCCGGGCCCGCTGGTGAACGCGGTGGTCCCTCGGCGCCTGTGCCAGCGATGGAGGGGAATGCACAGCTGTCTTGGTGGTGCTTAGGCAGACAGTCTGTTCTCGGAAGTATGGCACAAAGCTAAGTCAGGGCACCCACCTGTGGGCCATCCAGAGGGTGCCGATTGTTTTGGAAGGCGCTGGCAGAATGTCCTTAAAGCTGTTTATAGCGTGCAAAAAGCAGACAGGAAGGCAGACAAAGCCGTTTCGTGGCTCAGAGAGTATGAAGTGTGCTGCCATGATTACAGATTCAGGTTTCCTGCCTGCAGTAAGAAGTGAGAAAAGACAATCAGGTGGCATACTCTTATTTTTGCTTTAAAAATTGAAATAGTTTTTGGTAATTAACCTTCTCGGGTGCTTGCTATGACAACTTGCTTGTACTGTGTACTAATGCTGTAGTCTCTCTATTTAAATATTTCCCCTGAAGACTGATGGAAAATTGTTTTTACTGATTGCTTGAGGGGACTCGTAGTTTCTGAAAAGCTTGTTTTAACCTTAGGAGCCAAAAGCTTTGGACAATACTTGTCAAGTATCGCATTTTCGTGGCGTTAACCCTGTAGTCA
>NW_010227953.1:0-11144 GCF_000690775.1 Eurypyga helias | reverse complement strand
GGAATGCTGTGCTCAGCCAGCAGAAATGTCTGGATTGTGTTCATCTTAAAAGGAAAAAAGCTGCTCATCAGGTAACTCCATGTAAAGCAAGCGTCATCGTCCAAACTGAAGGTTAGTTTCTGTTTCAAGTTCTAGATCTGGAACTTTTTCTTAATAATCTCATATTCTAGACTTGCCTGCGTGGCAGCAGAAAGCAAAGGGTTAATCCAGTATTAACCTGAAGTTGGGGGACCTGTGAAGAGAGGATTAATCAGTTCTTGAAGAAACCAGGAAGGGCATTGCCAGGAACGCGAGGGTTGCTTTTGCATGAGTTTCCCCCCAGGATCTGGTCTGAAGAGGTGAATACAGGGATTTGCCTTCCTGTAGCATTCTTCTAAGAAAGCAAAGGGACAAAGCAGGTGTCTAAAAGGTTGTGCACTATTTTTGGGAGAAATCTGATTAATGTTGATAGGCTGTTCAGAATCTGGCTATAACCTCCTGTCAGATTATAGTTTGTGCCAAGGTCGGCTCTAAACCTTCCGTCTCAGTTTCAGATGGTGTCCCCATGTGAAGGGCATTTGTAGATGAGGCAAACTGGGTTTTACCTTCTCGGTCACATTTTCATGCCTTTGCTGATAGCGACACTTTTTGAGGAGACTGTTCTTCAGCACAATCTGAGCTCTGAAACTGCCTCAGAAACTGCCTCCTCGTGCTTTTATCATGGACACATTATTTTAGTTGTGTTATGGAAACCTTGCTTGAAATGGTTAGTCCCTTACACACTGAGGATCAAGAAAACTTTTGGGAAAATTTCCAAGTAGAAATATTTTTCTCATAAATAATGTTTTCGGACAGTATTTTATCATTAAGGCCAGTTGAGGACATTCGAAATACTTTAGCCAAATCAGAATACCATATCTGCTGCTCATCTCCCTCTGACCGCCCTCCTTTTCCATGAGCGGTTCTGCTATTGCCTCCGCGGTTTCTCAGGAGCTTCCCAAGCTCTGGCAGAACTGGGGTAGTTTTCTGCTCTCTGTGTGGTTTTGAAGACCTGAAGGAAAATGGGCTGGATCAAAGTTGGCGTTCATTCCCCTACTTGGCTGAAGCTGTGAGCAAGACACTGTCCTTGCGGGGGTAGGTCCCAGCATTGTGTGGGTTACATGTTGGTTTTGAACACACTTTTAAAATGGAAGCTTAGTTTCTACAGAAATGGGTATTACCAAATAGAAAGCATTATCCTTCCCACGGCAAGTAGCCGGAGGGGAAAAAAAACTTGGGGCTGCTGAATAGTGAGGAATAGTTTCTTTGTCATTTCTGCCCTGTTCACAATCTTAACAACTGTCGCATTTAAAGCTAATAGGATCTCTTCTTCCATTTTAATGGGCTAATCAAAGGTTAATGTCATTGAATCCCCTGCTTCCCCCAAATTCTCCATTAGTTGTTCTCCAGTGGAGTCAGCCTCCTCACAGGGTTCTCAGCATTGGACTTCCTTCTTCTCTTCAGCGATTCAGGTGATACTTAGAGGTTTCTCTAGGAGCTGATGCCAGAAGTTACCTTAAAAATGCTCAGAATTATTTTTTTAATCAAAATGTTTTTCGAGCAGGTGCTATGTCCTACTTTGTACTTACTGAATGTCATAACAAATGATGTAAAAAATTAAAAACCTTGCTTTGGAACCCATTTCTGTTCATATAACTCTCGTTTTCTGTTTTCTTCTAGGGGTAGCAGATGGTGTAGGTGGCTGGAGAGACTATGGGGTTGACCCTTCTCAGTTCTCAGGGACTCTAATGCGAACATGTGAACGTTTAGTAAAAGAAGGACGGTTTGTACCAAGTAATCCTGTTGGGATTCTCACCGCAGGTTATTGTGAGCTGCTGCAGAACAAAGTACCTTTGCTTGGTAAGAGAGCAAAAATACATACATTGGCTCTGTGTTGTGTGTTATCTGACGTGTACTTGGTCAAGGTTGCTTAAATCGACATGTCTGCAGGCAGTTGTCTTTGAATTCATCAAGAAACGCAGAAATGTAGTTGTCTGAGTAGCCTCCTTGTTTTCTCTTGTCTGTTGAAAAACTGTCTTGATGTCCTCAGTAGTGCAGGGCACGTGTGTGTGTGTATAAACATGAAAGCAAACTGCCCTTGTGTGCGAAGGGTGGTAATCGGCCAGCGCTGGCAGGGAGTTTGCGGAGCGAATTCCACAGAATAGGCCATGGCACGGGCGCTCGCTCTTGCCGTGACGTACGTATAAATAACTCTGCTCCGCTGAAAACTCCTCACGGTTGGTTGTGGCTGTTTGCTTAAGCTATGCAAGCAGAAGTGTTTTCTGACGATAACTGGATGCAGTTCTGCTCGTTCCTCGCCTTACTGCTCCTCTTGCCTTTTATGTCCAGCGAGCTTTAAACCTCGTTGGTTGACTTCAGTAGTTTCTGTCTTACAGTCACTGGTACCCGGTAGGATTCTGCTGGTTCTTTGGGGGAGAATTACTGCCGATTTTTTGGGAAGGCAAACTAAAGTAGGTGCTTAGCGTATTCTGTGTCAAAGGTGATTTTAGACAGGGCACCCAGCTGCTTTGAGAACGGCGAGCAGATAGAGAGGCAACATTTGGCCTCAGCTGACAACCTTGAAAACAGAATGCTGTCTAAAGGGCGTGTGACCTCTTATGCACCAAGAAAGTGTTACCCGGCGTGATCTGCGTGCTTCTCACCTGACCTTAAACTTCTGTGCCAGAAGAGCGCTGTGTGAGCTATATTTAACTTGTCTGCTGAGCTTGGGAGCAGATGTTCTCACATTATATGCCGAAAAGAATAGGTTCGAACCTCAGGACTGACCTTAAGTGTCACTAAACCAGCAGTGGTCGGTAATGACATTAGGGTTTTGTGTGTTTAGTAGTGCTTATTTGTGCAAAGCAGATGTAGCTGTAAGTGATCCACAGAGTGGCCGCTGGTGAGAGCTCGCACTACGGCGTTGTAGAGGGAGGCAGCCCTGCTTGGCTTGACCTTTCCGGTTCTGAAAAGCGGCATATGCTGAGTCACAAGATCTGCATTCCACACGTGGCCTCCTCGTTACACTCTGCTAATAGAGTTAGAATTTGAAACTAATGATCCTTAGTGTTTCTCCTTTAACGGAGAACAGTATTTTTAGAAGTGGGAATAAAGCCCTGGAGTTACCACAGCAATGAGCAGTTAGAGTTTATTTAAAATAAAAGTGAAGGGAGAGGACTTCATTAAGGAGGATCCATTAGGCAGTAACTTTTCCTTGCTGCTGTGCTTTGTCTTGATACTTAGCTCATCAGAATTGAATTGAATTTTAAAGTGAAACTGAAGTGGGAGGAGACTGTGGCATTTATTTAAACGCTGTTCTTGTATTGCAGAACAATCCTGGATGCTGTCACATAAAATCTGAATTTTCCTAACATCCTGCTTTGCCTTACCATTCCCTGAGAGTGGGAAGGTCCTGTATCTTCACTAGAGAACAGATTAAGTGCACATGTATTGCAGGGGACTCCCTGTGTTAGAAAGGGAAACATCTGGAATAGGCGATGCCTAGAGCCAGCTGGACTTGAGCGCTAGCAAGCCATTGCCAGCTTGTGGTCTGTCCAGCGTGTAGCTGTGCTTGGCAGCTCCTGCTGGATGGACTTTGGGATAGAAGATGAAGACCATTCACCAGCTGATGATACGGGAAGTTACATTAGCGGCCGAGGTCAAGGAGAAACGCTTTAGCTGTTGGTGGCTGTGCTGTCCACTGGGCAGAAACGAAGTGATTGCAGGGAAGGACTCAGTCCGTGGATGGGCACCTTTGCCGTACAGTTGTTATTGTGGCTTGCAACCGAGCACAGCTGGTGGTGACTTCCCAGTGAATGACTCAGGGATTCCTCAGTGCCCCCAGGCATGGCTGGGATAGTTCCGAGCATCCCTGACAAGTAGATACGTTTCCGTTCTGTCTGTCTTTAATCTGGAACAGGATTTGTCTCTGAAACATGATTTCTTTAAACTTGTGAAGTTAGTATCCTGAAGATGTGAGAGGATTAGTATTTTTCAACATGGAGCTAGCTCTGCAGAGCCGTACTATGAAGAAAAGGGTTTGGATGTTCTGACGAGGGTGATGCAATAGTGCCGAATACTTAACTGCAAGCAGTGCTGTACTTGGCCTGGTTTATGTACAGCTGATGGGTGAAGCTGTGTGGGGAGCACCTGGCATTGTATGGATGCTACTAGAATTCTATTATCTCGATGATTTCGGAATTTCAGTATTTTATGTGACTTCTGTAAATCCAGTCCTATAGCAGAATGTGCTGACATATGTTGGGATGGAAAACTGTAAATGAAGTGGAACAAAACAGGTATTTGTCAGCATAACGTGTTTACCAAATCAAAGTGGGAGGAGTGCTCTACAAAAATCATACGTTGTGTTGCAAAGATTTCTAGCATTTTCCTATTTTTAGTGTATAATCATTTTGGCATTATGGAGTATTTCTGTTTCTCCTGATTCTAAGCTTAGATAAATATCTGAATAATTGGACTGTGAATGAAATAGGTGAAAGAATAAGCGATTTCTGTAAAGCTAACTGCAGTTCTCATGTTGTGTGCTTCCAGGAAGCAGTACAGCGTGTATAGTGGTTCTGGACAGAACAAGTCATCGTTTACACACAGCCAACTTGGGAGATTCTGGATTTTTGGTAGTCAGAGGAGGAGAAGTAGTACATCGATCTGACGAGCAGCAGCATTACTTCAACACTCCATTCCAACTGTCGATAGCTCCACCAGAAGCGGAAGGAGTTGTCTTAAGTGACAGGTAAGATAGGAGATGATCCCAAATATTTAATTCGTGTCTGTGCTCAGCTCCCAGAAGGTGGCAGTTTGCTGCTACGGCGCAGTGCAGCGTGTGGGATTAGAGACGTATCCAGTCCAAGGGTCTTACATACCTGCCCCCCTGTGCTGAAGGTGATGTGGATATTTCTCACCTGGCACTTCACACGTTTTGTACGCTGTTGCAGAGGCTGCATTTACTGGCCTAAAGGTTATCCATTCGTGATGCCACGTTCCCATGGTCTGTGGCGTGCGCTAGGCATGTTCCGATCCATGGGAAGACACCACTCAGTAAGGCTCCTGCGAGAAGACTGCAGCTGGCGTCCGTGCCATGCATCCTGTGCCAGTGGCCTGCCTTCTCGGTGGCTGTCCTTCCTGGCCCCCGGCTGTCCTCTCTTGAGACTGGCTTGGAGTACGCTGATTTAGATAGCTTGGCAGTGGGGTAGCCAGTACTTGAAGAACAGAGCAGAGAGACATGTGACTGTAACTTGTGTTTCCAAATAGCTGTGTTTCCCGCAGCATATTGTATTTGACCAAAACGAGCAAAAAACCTGTTTGGCGGAACACCAAGCTGGGAAATAAGAGTATGAGGAAGGGACGATCTGTTCACAGCAATGAGTCGTTTCAAAGGCAGACTTGTACTTGTGTCTTGCCCTGCGAATGTCAGGGTGATCCATCCTCTGACTTTGCGAAGTCTCGCCAGTAACATAAAATTAAAGCAAAGAAACAAGCCAGAAAAAACTCGACCCCCCCCAGCTTTCAAATACGTGTTAAAATACAGTTCTCGAACCAATGGTTATGCACTCATTAAAGTGATGAGCCCCTCTGTCTCTAAGAGGATGATAAAGGGATCTTGAAAGAGTGACCGTAGTATAGAGGGAACGCAGTCGGCATCCTTAAGTTTTTGCTACAAGGCTTGAAATAGGAAGGGTGATGCAGTGAGGGTCATAACTGGTAATGCCAAGCAGCTCTCTTTGAAAACACAGGTTAGGTTGTTGAAACTCCTGACCATTCTTGCCTGTGGTTTTATTACTTCATCATAAGACTGCAGAGAGAAAATGAGTGTAGAACCCCAGCGTCAGAATCCTTAAATAATCTAACCTTTATTAGACTAAAATCAAATGACTGTTTGAAATCCCGGTACTAGAATAATCTTATTTTTTTCTGAGATTCTGTGTCACCCATGGGAAGACAAAACCCAGAAAGCACAAGGATAATTGGTAATGTCCAGTGGAAGTCAGGAAAGCCAAGTAATCTGAGTCATCGCCTAATAAGGAAAGCGCAAGATAAATGAGCTCCCACACTTCGATTCTGAATCATGATTATAGCTTTCTGGCTAGTTTCTGCACTGTTCTTGACGTTAATTAGTGCTCATGCCTGTTGTCTAAATGCTCCTCCGGTACCTTTTTTTCTGTTGTCCCAGTGAAATGTCAAGTTTGGCTATATATGGGAATAGGCAGGCAATCTTAGCTCTGTTAACCTTCCCGAAGCTGCAAAGCAGTTGAGCAAAGCGACTCTTCTGCCTTTTGCCGTAGCCAAATGGCACGGATGCGCCAGTTTCTCCCTTCTAAAGACCCCTGAAAAACCATGGGTTTGTCCTCACGCTGCTTCTGAGAAACGGGTTTGACAGCAATATTCACGGCCAAAATAGTTCTTTTCTGCTGTCGGTATTGCGTAAGGTCTTCGACGTAAGCAGAGCAGCCGGCTGTGGTCTGCTGGTAGCGATGTCGTAGTCCATCGCATCGGGAGTGATTCCGAATCCCTGGGTGTTCTGGCCGTGCCTGTTCTGAACTCTCCCTTCGATCTTACCTGCTTAAGACGAGTGAGAAGGAAGCCCTGAGCTGCCATTCCGCTTAATGGTTTCCACGGAGATTCACTTGCGAAGCGGATTAGTTGGCAGGATTGTTCACCTGGGAATTTTAAATGCAAATCCTTCGTGCGATAGCGGGAACGTTACCCGTTTGCAGTCACAGTTCTGCTGTGGCTTTCTGGACAAGCCGTCCGGGTGCAAAAGCTCCGCCGTTAGCGATTATCTCTTTTGCAGCCAAACACGTAGCGGTGGTGAATTCCCGGAGCGGTTGGTGTGCCGGTCTGACACCGCGTGGTGTCTGGGTGAAAGCTGGAGCCTTCTCTTTAACTGTCTGTCACCCCCACAGCCCCGATGCTGCTGACAGGACTTCCTTTGATGTCCAACTTGGAGACATTATTTTGACTGCGACAGACGGACTGTTTGACAACATGCCTGACTACATGATTCTGCAGGAGTTAAAAAAGCTGAAGGCAAGTGTGTGTGTTCCAAATCACTGGTTATCCCTCCCCGTTCCTACCGTTCCTTTTACGTGAACCACAGACGTCACACCCGTACAGCTGTCCCGCAGAGGCTTGTCGGTAACACGTGAGCAGTGGGAAGGGACGCTGACCCCCGGCGCTCCCCCAGGTCTGCACCCGGGCCGGATCCAGAAGCAGCAGCTCGGGCATAAGGTCCCGAGCAGCAGCTGGTACCGCGTGTCGGGGTAGGGATGGAGGGCGAGATGTTCAGCAGCAGGCGCTGCCCGTGGCCAGCTGCTCGCGCCTCGTGCTCTTCTCTGCTTGCAGGTTGTAGGTCACAGGCTGCAAATGCAGCGTTCTCCCGGGGTTCTCAGAGCGGGTGAGCTGGGTGCTCAGAAGTAACGGGAAGCTTTTCTGAAGGCTTACAAAACAGTAATTCTGAAGAAACATGGGTTATCTGTAGTGTGCATTGTGTGGGATTGAAAAATCTTGTGTTCTGTAGAAAAGATTTTCTGGCTACTTTTCCAGGTTAGTGACCACAAAGATTCTTTTTAAACAGTAAAAATACATGAAACTTTTAATTTGGATGAGAACGTTTAGCTTAAGGCTATTTACGTACAGAAAGGAAAGTGTGCTTAGGAGGTATCGCTGTGTACAGCCGCCCTGAGGAAACGGTTTTGATGTTACGCGATGCAAACGAGGTTCAGGTGTGGAATTACAGTGCGGTTTTTTAAACTTTTGCCTGTGCTCACCCTGCAGGTACATGGTTGAGAGGTGGTGCCAGGCAGAGAAGGGTCCTCACAGCCGACGGGGCAGAGAGTCCTCGCGTGTCTCCTCCCTGCAGTCCCCCCGTCACTCTCCCCTCGGTGCCGCGCTCAGGCCTGGAGCTGGGAAGCGCCGCGGGAGGGAGAAGGAGGTCGCGCCGCGGCACAAGCTCTCTCAGGCTTTAGGCAGCTTAGCAGGGGTGCTGACGGCAGCCGAGGGGTCCCGGCACGGGACTGGGCTGGCGATGCCCTGCGGGGCCGTTGGGGCCCGAGGTTACCTCTGGGTGCTGTGCTCCCACCTCCTCCTGCCCCGCGGGGGCTGGAGGTGGAATTCCCTTCTGGAAGAGAGCTGAGCTCCATCTTTTGGCGTGTTTTGGGAAAGGCACCGAGTGCCCGTCGGGCTCAGCCAAGCTGCGGGGAAGGCTTGAGATGACGAGGTGTTTTAACACGGTGACAGAGCAGAGCGGTGGGTGTCATGTCAGCGTAAGAGAAGTCTTGGAGCAAAGCAGCAGGGAAACGGGGAAGAGAAAGAAAGGGATTTAAAATGCAGTCTGTAGAAAGTTTGCATGCTCAACACATTTTTATCTCATCTAACTTTCCAAGTGCCCCTTCTCCTCCAGCGTGCTCTGCTCAGTTTGGGTGGGAAGGTCAGAGAAGTGAGACTTGCTGTTCAAGGGAAAACACAACTCCCCAGCACCGACTCTGAGGGAAGGGTGGTTCTTCCAGTGCGAACGGCTGGGGCAGCTGTCGGGTACCCTCAGGGGAGCGGTTTGGCTCTTCTGAGAATTAGTCTTCTAAGTTTCGAAACTCTACAAATCCTCCCAAACGAAGTCTTGTAGCTGCTGTAGGGAGTAGAGGTCTGGACTTCAGGTGTGAAGCTTCTAACCCAAATCTATAAAACCTAAAAGATGGGGAGGATTCCATGTGGAAGAGAAGGTGATAACGAGCGCCCTGATCTGAGGGAGTGAGGTCTGGCAGTCAGGGATCTGCAGAACCGACCGGCATCAGCAGAGCAGCTTCCGGTAGACTTTGTTGTAAGAATAAACTTTGCTCCTCCCCCGCTCAGAACTCCAACTACGAGAGCATACAGCAGACTGCGAGAAGCATCGCTGAGCAAGCTCACGAGCTGGCCTATGATCCCACTTACATGTCGCCCTTCGCACAGTTTGCCTGTGACAATGGATTGAACGTGAGAGGTAAGATCGCGGGGGTTTTCTCCTCCTCCCACTCCTGCCGTCTTCGGGAAATCTTCAGCCAAGGGACACTCTCTCGTTCCCGGATCTGGTAGGGAAACGGTGTTAAGAACCGTGGTTGGCAGCGGAGCGCCCATCTAGCGTGCTGCCTTTGGCAGGGACCCCAGCTCCTGGCGAGGTCATCCCAGGCCCCGGCTGGTCGGAAGCCTCCTGGGGGGAAGCAGCTGGAGGGCAGCACGCTGATACTTTTTTTTAACCCAGTATGTCCCCTCCTGCCCCGGGAATCCTGCCCAACACAAGTTCTCCAGGTTCCTGGGGAAACTACCTGACTTGTTCCTTGGATTTGGGTGGGTGGTGGGTTGTTTCTGTATGGTTTTGGGTTTTTTTCCCCGAAGATCTATTTTTGATGTGTTTTAGTGGAGATTGTGCCTGCTCTTTGGTGTTGGTCTCTCTTTGGTTCAAAGCTCTGATCCCTGTACCATTAGCATTCCTGTTCGGATCTTTCTTGGGTCTGTTTCCCAAGCGCTGGGAGGGTACTGGCACCGGGCAGAGTGCAGTGACCTATCAAACACCTTTTTTGTTTAAATAAATAGAATTCTGCTAGAGAAGCTGTCCTGGTTATCCCTGTGTCGGGAGGGCAGGATCTCCTGCAGGACCCTTACGCGTCTTTACTAAGGGTCAGACAAGAGTTGTACGGTTTGGGCTCCCCGCTGCCCCACAGCTCAGCTGCTGAGCAATGAAACTGCGTGTCCCCTGGGTCCGGCGGGCTGGTGTGACTTCCTGCCTAAGGAGGTGCCGTTGGGCTGGGGCGTGAGCGCGGTGCTCTGCCCGTTGGGTGTGCGGAGCGGCTGCTGAAGCTGTTGAGCAGCTGTGAGGAGCTGCAGTAGGAGCCCCCCCGGGGGGGTTTAAGAGACTGTGGATGCGGCGCTCAGGGACACGGGTCAGTGGTGGCCTCGGCAGTTGGACTCTTAAAGGTCTTTTCCAACCCGAACCACTCCGTGATGCAGCGAGGGCGGTGCCGGAGGAGATGCTGGAGCGGGGTGCCGCCGCAGAAACGCCCGACTTGTGTAGCGGCAGCTCGCGTGCAGCGAAGCAGCGTCAGCTTTTCTGTGCTTTGTTGAACGGTGGTGGAAAACAGGCTTTCTGCTCGGCCGGCTGCCGCAGCCCTGGGGGCTCTGCGCTCCCCGCACGGCCTGCCCCCAGCGCAGCTTACAAGCAGAGTGCTGGTCGGCCCTGTTACACGTCGTTGCTGCCCTGGGTTGCGTTCTGGAAGGGAGGTGGAGGAAGCAGCGTTCTTGTGTCTACGCAAGCCCGTTTTTAGTATCTAAACTCCTTTCCAAGAGCTTTCCACAGAGGAACCTCGCAGGTGGCAAGACGACGATCTGCTCCGGTCTGAACTAGTTTTGTTTCTCTTGCAGGGGGAAAGCCAGACGACATCACCGTCCTTCTTTCGATAGTAGCCGAGTACACAGACTGAGCAGCCCGGCGTGTCAGCCCCTGACGTCCCCGAGCTCCCGGCCTCACGCCCGGTTTCCTGCTGGCAGGATCGCTTGCTTCCGTCGCCGCCGACCTCGGCGGCCGGTTCTGCAGCTCGGTGCCCGCCTGGAGGCACGGCTGAAGCCTTGTGAAGAACCACTCGTGGAGTACCCTGACCCGTCTCTGCCAGCCAGAAACGAAGCAGCTCAAGGCTGGAAGCATGTCTGTCAGAGCCCAGTCGCCGCCCTGAAAAGGGGGAGGATTGCTCCCGCGCCGTTACCGCCTGTGGAATGCGACTTGCTTTCGGAGGAGCAGAAGTGGTTTATCATCTTTCGAGCTAGATTCAATAGATAAAGCCCCTCCCAGAGGGCGTATTACTCTGTCTGCTAGAACCGTTCGCTACTCGTTAAAGGGGGTGCGGCGCAGCGCCCTCCCATCAGCGTAGTCTTGTTGCAGTGCTAGGTGAGGTCTCGTGTTTCCAGGAGGTTTGTAACTGCTGTAAACGTCCCGCTCGTGCCATACACGGTGTCGCTCGGAGCCTTTTCTGGCGCGACGTGTCGGAAACCCCGTGCAGCTCCAGTTAAATGGGTGCAAGTGTGTGTTGTGATTCCAGGTGCTTAACCGTGATCGTAAAGTTCTGCGGATCGTTTGTCCCTGAAGG
>NW_010227952.1:0-13027 GCF_000690775.1 Eurypyga helias | reverse complement strand
ATGGGGCATCCACAGCTTCTCTGGGCAACCTGTTCCAGTGCTTCACCACCCTCTCTGTGAAGAATTTCTGCCTGATATCTAATCTAAACCTCCCCACTTTCAATTTAAACCCGTTACCCCTTGTCCTGTCACTACAGGCCCTTGTAAAAAGTCCCCCCCAGCTTCCTTGTAGCCCCTTCAGGTACTGGAAGGCTGCAATAAGGTCTCCCTGGAACCTTCTCTTCTCCAGGCTGAACAAGCCCAACTCTCTCAGCCTTTCAACTATGGCTGCTCCTAGCACCTTTCCTAGGTTGGGAAATCATTTATTAATACCTCTTCCTCAGGCATATATCTTCCATCTGTGGTTTCCATGATACTTTTGTCCTTCTCCTGCTTATTCATCACCTAGCTTGCCTAACGCATTTTGGGCTGAAAGCATGTTTTCCGTTGTCTGTATAAGCGGCCTGTTCCCATGATTCATAGATTCATGGGAACTTTTAGGGTCTCAGGCACTGGAACAGGTTGACCAGAGAAGCTGTGGATACCCCATCCCTGGAAGTGTTCAAGGCCAGGCTGGATGAGGCTTTGAGCAACCTGGTCTAGTGGAAGGTGTCCCTGCCCATGGCAGGGGGGGTGGAACTAGATGATCCTTAAGGTCCCTTCCAACCCAAACCATTCTATGATTCCATGATTCTATAATTTCCTATATCCTGTTCATTGCCATGTCATGCCTTGATCACAACCTTCTAACAGCCCTCATCAATGACTCTGAAAGTTCAGTTACAGAACACAAACTGGAACAATTGTCACTGGATCAAAGAGGAAACATCAGGAAAGTCAGTATTTCATACCTGTTTACTAACACAGATTTTCATTAACCGAAAGGTTTAATCAAACCTAAAAGTTTCTACTAACAGGAAATTCACATCAAAGTTTAAATAAGACTGTAGAATTTTTTTTTTTATAATGTTCAAATTAATTTATTAAGTTATTTACCTCTGATGTAATACATGGAACTCCACACAGCCACTCTGCAACTTTCTAATTCTATTGCTATTTAGAGGATAAGAGAAAAAAGGTGTCATTGAGTTAAAACTATTAAGTTTTGTGGAGATAATGAGAAACAAAGGAGCAGCAGTCATTTATGCACTTTAGTTTGTCCAGGTCTGTCGGACTGGATAAGTAAAAAATCCACGTTGTCGACAGGGATGTTTCAACTTTTTACTTGAGAGTGTACCTCATAATCAAGGTAATCCACTTCAAGAAGAAGAGAAAAAAATGTTCTTGCTGTGCCCGGTATTTTAAATGCTGTGTCTACATTGTATTGCACAAAAATACCTATGTTTTTTTGTTATGCTAAAACCAAGGGGTTTTGTTTTCATCCCTTTTACAGAGATTCTATATGGCAGTTCTGAAGAAAGGAATATAAAATCTGAAATTGGTGAAATTGCAGTATATAAAGGTGTGGTGTGTTGACCTTGGTCAGCTGCCAGGTTCCCACCCCGCCACTCTCTCTCTCCCCTTCCTCAACACAGCAGAGGGAGAAAATACACAGAAAAGCTCATGGATTGAGGTAAGGGCAGGGACACAGCAATCACACAGCAATTACCATCATGGGCAAAACAGACTCAGCTTGGTGAAAGTAATTTATTGTCGGTTAAACTGAGTAGGATATAAGAGATAATAGCAATCTAAAAAACCCTTCCTTTCACCCCTCCCTTCCTCCCAGCCCAACTTCACTCTGAACTCTTGAGCCTGGATGTCCTGATTTAAACCACAGTTTGTTACAATGAGTATTTATGTAGGTTCTGAATTGTCAAATTTAGTCAAGCTGTAGGACTACTTGTTTGAGCAGGTACCTTCTCACTTGTGATGAGCATAAAAGAGTTATTCTCTATCCCAGCAACTGCAAAGTTCTCAGCGTGCATTTGCTTTCCCCTTGTGAAGAACAGCTTTGTTTATGACTCAGGGCTAAGCTATTCAGGAAGTCAGAAAACAGTAGTTTGGAGCATGTGTTTGCAACACACTAGTCCTAACCTGGTGGCCTAGCACACATGGGGCAAAACTAGATGCTGAGATAGGATACTCACACTCGTTTCTTGTCTTTCTTAACACTGTAGGCTCTTCAGAATGAGGATTATAATCAATGACCTTGATTTTATTGGGAATAATGCCATAGGCACAAAGTGTAATATACCGTCCTTAAGTATCTGAGGTATTATGCTGAGACCCTTCTATGCACCCCCTTAAAACTACCATTGCAATATGGCTTTCTGAGTTGTGCTGTCTTGTTTTTAACTGTCAAAATACTCAATTCGAAGGCTAAGAGGTCTGAAAGATTGTCTCATTGTCCTTGGGATACATTGAACTCCTGAACCCTGACACAGTTTCAGAAACAATGTCCTTGACCTTCACTTTCAACACATGAACATTCAGGTAAACCCCAGTGTTGTCAGTGTTAGCAGCATTTTAGATTCTACACACTCAGAAGAATTTTCTGCTGCATAAAAAGTGAAGTAATGGTAATTCATAAATCCAGCACATACGTACGTGCATGGAGGCCTATGTATGAGCTGCTCTTATAATATGCTTCATGCAACAAAATGTTTGCAGCCCATACAACATCAGCATCATATAGATACACAAAATGTAATGTAACTTGCAGGTATGGTGCTGTACAACTTCTCTACAGACTTTTGCATTCATTTATTTTCAAATGAAATACAAATTTAATATTTACATACATTGACCTAATTGTGCTCATTATTTTTGTGCAGCTGTTTTTGTCACAAATTATGTCTGAAGAGCTTTAAGTAGCATGAGCCTGAATTGTTAGCTGGAGGTAATATACATGACAGAGATAATGTAATTAGCCACATTACAAACAGGAGAATGGAGTTGAAGAAGAAGAAAAATTGTAAGACATCTGTCTCCCAGGAATAAATTCACCTTACCACTTTAATACATTACAAGTTTATTTGTTAAATGTGTAATACAATGCAATATAAAATACATTTCTATGTCATGGCAAAAATAAAATTTATAACATTATTATTACAGTGCATCAAAAGTATTTTGAGTATGTATTCACTCCACCATTATATATTCATGTAAGGTGCTACAGCCCTGGCAAATTGATGTCCATGGACAAATCTTAGCTGTTCAAATGCTGCAGGTCAGACTTAGCTGGTGAAAATCCACTGACTGATTCCCACCCAGAATCTGAACCTATGTCTTTCTATTTATTGCCTATTAAATTATTGTGGTTGGTTTTGGCGTTGTTGTTGTAATAATAATTGTTATTGTTATATTCTATGGTGGTAACCACCACCATCCCCACATCCTGTGGCAGTCCCTCTCCCCTCCTGTCTCCATTGTTCAAAATATTCATCAATGACCTGGACGAAGGGATAGAATGTACTCTCATCAAGTTTGCTGACGATAGAAAACTGTGAGGAGTGGCTCCATGCCAGAAGGCTGTGCTGCCATCCAGTGTGACCTGGACAGGCTGGAGAGCTGGGCGGGGAGAAATCTAATGAAATTCATAAGGGCAAGTGTAAAGTACTGCATCTGGGGAAGAACAACCCCGTGGATCAGTACAGGCTGGGGGCTGTTCCCTTGGAGGGCAGCTCTGGGGAAAAGGAGCTTGGAGTCCCAGTGGACAACAGGATGACCATGAGCCAACGGTGTGTCCTTGTGACTAAGAAGGCCAATGGCATCCTGGGATGCATTAAGAAGAGCGTGGCCAGCAGGTCGAGGGAAGTTATCCTCCCCTTCTGCCCAGGGGAGGCCTCACCTGGAGTACTGTGTCCAGTTCTGGGCTCCTCAGTTCAGGAAGGACAAGGAACTACTGGAGAAGGTCCAGTGCAGGGCCACTAAGATGATGAAGGGCCTGGAGCACCTTCCATATGAGGAAAGGCTGAGAGAGCTGGGTCTGTTCAGCTTGGAGAAGAGGAGGCTGAGGGGGGAATCTTATCAATGCTTACAAATATCTAAAGGGTGGGTGTCAGGAAGATGGGGCCAGGCTCTTCTCAGTGGTTGCCAGTGACAGGACTCGGGGCAATGGCCATAAACTGGAAAACAGAAAGTTCAACCTGAACATGAGGAAACCCTTCTTCCCTGTGAGGGTGACAGAGCACTGAACAGGCTGCCCAGAGAGGGGGTGGGGTCTCCTTCTCTGGAGACTTTCCAAAGCCCCTGGACTTGTTCCTGTGTGATCTACACTAGGGGATCCTGCTCTGGCAGGGGGGGTGGACTAGAAGATCTCTGGAGGGCCCTTCCAACCCCTTCCACTCTGTGAATCCTTCCACTCTGTACCAGTTGTTTAGTAACTGTCACAAAATGAGGCTTTCATTTTTCACATCAAAATACCAATAAATCCTCTCTCAAAGAGCACACAATCTACAGGGCATGACATAAGCTCACCAATGACAAATTCATTGGAATATATGCAATTACTACTACTAATAATCTTGATAATTGTCAGCACCCTCAAATACAGGAAGAAGTGCAAACAGGAAAAACTTTATGGATATGTAAATGACAGATACGGAAAAAAAAAAGCAGCATGAGGAGCCATAAAAAAGAAATAACATAAAAAGAAGTAACAGTTTTGCTCAGTGTATCTTAAAATGTACAAAGAGGTTCACAAAACTGCAGATAATTCACAGAAAAAGAAAAAAAAAACCAAACCATCACCAAAAAAACACCAAAACAAAGAACAGATTCTGCAGAACTGGACTAAATGTCCATCCCTGTATTCTGTACCAGTGTAGTTTATTCCATATCACTGAATTAAAAAATGTTTATATTTGCATGGTTTGGCTTCTATGAGTAATGCTTTCAGATAAATACAAAACAGATTTGCTCACAGACTGGGAACACTATAAGGTAAGGTTGCCATAAATATTATCATTGTGCTTGCTACTGTTCCCTCTGACACGAACATTCACACTATTAAGCACTATGTGATATATACTCAAGAATGGCCCTGAAATTCAGCTGAACACTGCAAGAAATGGGTGAGTATAAGAAAAGCTGTAATGACAACAAAATAATAGTAATGGAGGGTATGAGATAATGTACAGGGGGCTATAAATTGTACCTTGAAATTCATCTTCGATTCTCTTTTTCTAAATAAGGTGCTATATTAAAGTGGAGAGAGAGTTTAATCACAGAACAGAAACAAGATGCTAGCAGTTCTCTCCATATATAGATGCTTCAGTTAATCATTATGCAACAAGTGCTTTTACTTGGCTGGAATTACAGTTAACAGTTACCCTAAGCTTGATACTCTAGTTAACAGAAGCTGCAAATACTGATTACCTCTGACAGTCTGGATTTTCACATTTAGGTTGGAAAATGTTGACTTCAATTTTTCATCAGACAGAACCTGACTTGAATTTTTCATCCCACGGGATTGAACATGTTATTTTGCCTCTTTTCAGAGAAACAACACAAGGCTTTCTTTTATGTCCATTGGAATATATGGAACTGCCTGAGCCAACCAGTCTGGTAACTGAATAGAGCTTGGTTAATTCAACAAATTTCATATTAATGATTGTCATGGGAGGCAGATCTTTACAGATACCAAGTAGTTTATTTTTAGCCCTTAAATGCCAATTGCCAAATTGCCCCAGAACTTCCTCCTCTCCAGACCAGAACGATTCTAATTTACAGTTTAGATTTCTTCATAGAACAATTATAGCAATTTATTTTAGACAAAATTTTTGGCAAGCTGAATAAGCTTTTTCTTCACTTCAGTGAGCTAACTAGTAAGCATTGAACCCAGTTTTTTCTAGTTTTCAGTATAATCGCTTTGCTGACTGCAGGGTAATTGCAGGCTTAGACTTTTCTCTCATTTTCCAGATTATTATTCCAGGTGATTATTTAAACACTAAAGATTTTTGTAATCTTTTAGTTTTAAAAGTGCATTTAGTAAAGGACCTGTTATAGCTAGCAATAAAATAGATCGACACAAAATATTTATACATATTACACAATGATATTTACAGTTGTCTCCGAAGTAAAAAAAAGAATTATTTTAAGTTTATTAACTACAAGTAAATATGAGGATGAGTACTATAACTGTTATTATAGTTACATAATACATCAGCTTTATGAAGAACAACCTTCTACTGTCACCATTTTTTTAAACTATAAAACCAGGTCTTGTTACATCTGCTGGTATGTCTTCATATAAAGTCAATTCAATGCACTGGGCAAAAATAAATTACTATGCAAAATTTGTAAATTGGGTGAAAATTCCCGCTTTGAGCTCTTAATGCTGAGCTATTGATGCTTATCTTCAAAAATATAACAGCATATATTTACACTTTGAAAACGAAATGTACATTTAAACTTAATTTCAAGCAGCCTTTTCCTCACTGTATCACTTGTTTGGATTTTTGATGCTAGAAATACAGCTATAATCTGTTTGAGTTTGGCTGAGACACAGAGCTGGACAGACAGTGGTGTTTCACTATTTCTGATTCTTTCTTCCACCAGAACCTTCCGTTTGTGTGCTTTTGCTGCAGTTTTCAAATCCCTGTCATTATGCCCACCAGCCAGATTGTACCCCACGGGCAGATCTAGACCCTCCACAGGCAGCATCCCATGTCTGATTTACCAGCTGGGCTGTGCTGGCATAGCTCTTAGCACAACAGGGGACAAGCAGCACTAGAAGCAGTGCTAGTTACAGAATGATTTGGTGGGCAATAGCATCCTCACTCGTTACCATCATTTTGTTGCACAGGAAGATGAAATCCATGCTGTCCTAGTAAAGTGGCATACAGGGAGATATTTTAAGAAGCAGATTATTAAAAGCCTGGAGTCACAAGATAACAGTTTTTGGTCACCCACAGGTTCTGTGAGTAATTTAGTCTCTGTTGTAGCAAAGACTAAAACTGAAAAACAGGACTCAGTGTTTCCAAAGTAAATACCCGCAGGTCTCGTATTTTTGTATGTGAATCCAGGTAATTCAGAGCCATGGTTGCTTCTCTACACCCTGATTCCTGGTTGTCTGAAGAGTGCTTTCTTTCTAATAGCATTACTTTCTTCCTTTTTTTCTCGTTTCTTAATATGCAGCATAAAGGCCAAAATGCAATGCCACACACATGATACAATAAAGCTTCTGAAATATACTACCGCATGAACTCAGACCCTATCCAAATCCATTATCTTTAACAGCACGTTGTAACAAGAAATTAATATAGAAAATATTGGATGACATCTGTTTTTTACCAAAATGGGAATGGGAATTGCAAAACACTATTTCCTATCAAAATGCTTGTAGGACCCCATGCTTGACATAAGAGAGTAGAGGTACAGCAATCATTTGCATGACTGCTTTCAGATAGTCACCAAGTAGTATGGCCTCACTCACAGCTTGACCAGAATAAAAATAAAGCTAACATGAATTGTATTTTGAAGGAAGAATACTAACAAATCTGTTATTTTTTCCCCCAGAAACATGTGTAATGCCGGCTATAAGGACGTATCCAGTAGTTTGATGCTGAAGATCTGAAGAAAATAAATTTGGGGAGGAAGAAAACCAAAAAATGTTAGTGAACTCATTCTGAAATATACAGAGGTAACAACTCTGCCTTTCAGTTTTTATGAAAGGCAAAAGACAAGCTTGCTTTGAAATGCTGGATCACCACTCCCAGTCTGTATTTAGTTTACTCCTGCTAGGCAACAAGTCCCAAGTTCTCCACTCCAACCTGTAGTACCTGCTCAGGGTAATGTTGATACTGGCTTTCAAAATCAGAGTCAGCTTTAAAGCTCTGATGTTGCAGCCCTTACATAAACAGTTCCGCTGACTTTAAGAAGTGCCTTATGTAGCCTCCACTGCTTGGCACACTGGATGAGTAGGATGCGGTTTTCATCATAGGCTTTCGTAAGCCTGCAAAGTGATCAAATGCCTGCATAACGTTCTAAAATGCTTTGTTCTCAGGATGAACATCCTCTTTCCGAGGCCTGACTGAAAGGTTTTCCAGGTTGCATCTGCAGCGGTGCAGATGCTTTTAGATCTCAGAGGCTGAAATGCTGTCAACCAGCAAAATGGTGAACAAGACTGTTTATCCACACTATAAGGAACACAAACCTGGGCTTTGTTCCTTCTTTTAATTTTTATCATTTTAAAATAAAGACATAAAGGAAGTAAGGGAGCCACGACTGGGATGGCCAGCTCCAAGTACGTATAAATCAATGCTGTATTTCTAAGGGTCCTGAGCTGCACCAAGACTTAAAAATGCTTGATAAACAGAAACTGGAGACTGAGGATGAGACTTGACTGAAAAGGAATAGGGAAAAGAAGAATCTATAAGTGTTATCCAGATATTCTGGACTGATAAATGTTGATGCTGCTTTACTCATTCAGTGGAATGACACCAAGTTAGAGCAGTACGGCACCTGGCCCTGCTGTTCAGTTTAAACTTAGAAAAAGGAAGGCTTGCTTTGCCCGTTACTGAAAACCATATTTCTCTGGGCTGAAGCACAGAACTTGTTTAACAGCTTACACTATTTAGCAACTGTTGTCAAACAATAAAAAAATATTTCATCCAAATAAAATGAAAAGGGAGTTTTAGAGTGCAGATTGGAGTAATTCACGGTGGAAACTGGCTAGGGCCCCACAGCTGAACTTTCTTTGAATGAAAAGTCCAGGGAACATTTCTGTCAGGTTTGGACACTATTTCATGACAGGGCTCACCCCAAAGAGCATGGAATTCTTTCTAAATGTAAACATATACTTACCAATTATTTTTTCATTCTTTCCAATTATTTCCTAGGTAGAAGAAAATAAAACATACATTTTTGTATGTCCACAGTTTGTTATAATAAGTATTTATGTAGGTTCTGAATTGCCAAATTTAGTCAAGCTGTAGGACTACTTGTTTAAGCAGGTACCTTCTCACTTGCGATGAGCATAGAAGAGGTATTCTCTATCCCAGCAACTGCAAAGTTCTCAGCGTGCATTTGTTTTCCTCTCGTGAAGAACAGCTTTGTTTATGACTCAGGGCTAAGCTATTCAGGAAGTCAGAAAGTAGTAGTTTGGAGTATGTTTTGCAACATACTAGTGCTAACCTGGTGGTCTTGATTTTATTGGGAATAATGCCATAGGCACAAAGTGTAATATACCATCCTTGAGTATCTGAGGTATTATGCTAAGACCCTTGGATGCCCAAAACTTGAGACTACCATTGCAATATGGCTCTCCAAGTTGTGCCATCTTGTTTTTAACTTCCAAAATACTCAATTTGAAGGATAAGAGGTCTGAAAGATTGTCTCATTTCTTTTGGGATACATTGAACTCCTGAACCCTGACACAGTTTCAGAAACAATGTCCTTGACCTTCACTTTTCACCACATGAACATTCAGGTAAACCCCAATGTTAGTGTTAGCTGCATTTTAGATTCTACACACTCAGGAGAATTTCTGCTGCATAAAAAGTGAAGTAATGGTAATTCATAAATCCAGCACATGCGTACATGCATGGAAGCCTATGTACAAGCTGCTCTAAAAATATATTTCAGACCACCTAAGTATGTAAGTCTATTTCTCCAGAAGGATTTAGAAGCTACAGCTCCATGAAAAACGTTGAAACAAAGCAGTCTGAAACAGCAACATCAGCACCTTTATTTAACTGACCAGACTGATCTAATGCTTCTTTGTAAGAAATCAGACCACAGTATAAGCCAAAGGCAAAGCTCTGTCCTGAACATAATGGTGCATTGGGTTACTGGGGCCAAGTGCTATCAATTCTCCAGTCCCTGGAAGGTGCTGATGGGGCAAGCTTCATAGCTGTTTTTATTTTTTCCAGTCAAAAAAAAGGCTCGGTTTGGTGGCCTGAGAGTGGGCTTCAGTGCAAGGCTTTAAAACATGCCTCTGGATTCATAGTAAGGTACTATCCTTGGTCTGTCTCTGCATATTCATGTTATGGCATATTATGTTTATTTTCCTTTTCTGCTAAGAAATAGGTTATTTAACATTTATTGAACATTATGAAAAGGCAGTTTTTCAAGATAAATAGAAAATTTCTATGGATACAAATCAATTATAGGAAAGGCCAAATCCTCCATCAGTAACTTCAGATCATGCCCTCTATCTCTGAACATGAAAACAGCAGAAGGAATCTCTCCTTCCTCTAAAGTTACTAAATTCCTCTATTCATCACATGACACTGGAGCCACTTACCAAAACCTTGTTGTTTTGAAAGATGTGTAAAGACTAAAGAAAGATGGCACAGCAGCATCCTGGGACAAAAGAACTGTGAAATTTAAATGCAAAAGCCTGTAACTGATTGAAGGTTACATTCTGCCCCCATATGCCCACATATTACTCTCATTAGCATCACTAAGAGCCATGGACATACATCCAAGGATTTTGGCCCTCAGATGTCACTTAGTAAAATTTTGTGTGTTGAATATAAAGAAAGTCTGTACTTACACACTAAAATTATCAGCACCAAAGTGGCAGACAATCCTCCCAGAAAGTATCTGAGAACATAACAATACCCATAAAGGTTAGAAACAAACAAGGGATGTATAATGGGTTAACAGAGGTGAAGCCTGGGTGGGAGGAGGAGAGAAGATTCTTGCAGATAAACACTCTGAACCCTGGTAGGTGAACTGCAGTTTGAAACTTCAAATTAGGCAAGCTATTGAGGATAACTCCCTAGAAAGAAATGCCTCAGCACTCCCAGGCTGAGGGAAACACCCATATTGTTGACTCAGGAAGACACGGATCAATTCTGATTCCTCTCAGCCTTTCAAAACCCCTTTCCAAATGCACTTGACAAAGTAGTTTTCATATCTGTGTATATTTTTCTTATTTTTGTGCATATCTATATAGCTCAGATATTTGCCTGCATTGGTTATCATGTGAAATTATATTCTCACAGTAAGGTTTATCTAACTTCAAAAATGTGAGCCTTAATTTTTGTTTCATTCACCCATTGAAATGGTGTAAGCATTAGTATCAGAAACAACAAATAAAATAAATAAAAATTACCTTGTGCATATGGAAATGATTAAACACATGATCAGTGCAACCATCTGAGAAAAGACATTTTGCCCTGTCCTGGATTCTAAAATAAAAATCAGGAAAATAATTTTCATGAGTTTTCAGGAAAGTAAATATATGACAGAGACATTTGCAAAGACTACCTTCACCCTGTGAGGCCAGTCTCTTCTGTTTCTTTTTAAGCAAATTTGCCTAGAGTGATTCAAAGAAGAAACCTAATTTTCATGCTCCGGGTGTCTCTCAGGAGTCTTTTTTCCCCACAACTACAGAGACACTGTGCCCTCCATTCTCTCAGGACACAAGCTTTTCTGAATATATGCCCGTTCCAGTTTTTGTTCCCGTGCCCTTTCCTCCATTTTCCTCTTCACTCTTTTCTTTTTCCATTTATAAATGAAAATAGGAGAGAAAAAGATGTGAGCAGGGAGGAGTGAACAAGTAAATACCAATTATAAGAATTTTTTTTGTTTTAACCAGTCCTTTAAAATGCATGTTTCAGGAAATAAATTCTATTCTGCAAGAGGCCATATCAGTATATTTAATGTGAGTATTTTCAATTCACTCTAAAAATGAGGCATATAAGAACAAGGATGTAACATACCTGCATTGCTCAAAGTCTCGTCATTTGCATTTGTCGTAAATGGAGAGCAGGATTTTGAAGTACAAAATGGTTTCTCAGGCTGATGAAACTCATCGTCTTTGATGAGAGAGGCTCCATTAGATGCTGGAGTTTGTCCTTGTGGCTCATGACTATTATATTCAGAAGAAAAGTCCAAATTACCTACAAAAAATGCATATGTAACTGAGTTTGCACAAAAGAAGAGCTTTGAGACTTTGTGTTATTTTGTGGGGAGGAAATTTAATTGCTTAATCAGAGGGAGGTTTCCAAACTGTTAGGGGTAGGGAATTGACAGATTCAATGTATTCAGGAGAAAATATGCAGAGCAAAGAGAAAACTGCATAGAGGGTAACACAATGACGTTATTAAAACAGCCAGGTGAAAGCAGACAGTGACAGATATTAATGATACCAGAATAAACATCACTGGTGATGACTCTGTGTAAGCACTGCTCAGCAATACCCAAAACATCCCTGTATTATCAACATTATTCTCAGCACAAATCCAGAACACAGCTTCATACTAGCTACTGTGAAGAAAATTAACTCTACCCCAGCCAGAAACAGCACTCTTTGGATTGAAATTCAGTCTAAAAATGCCTTTTTGGCATGAAGGCCTTTGTGGACTCTGTAATCTTTAGTGCCAGGAGCTCAATTCACCACTTACAATTCTGTTGCTAATTTATCCTTTACCTGCACATCTTGGCCTGAAAAACCTAAAGTGATACCCAAGTCCCACTGACTATATAATGCTCTAGCGCGATTACTTGGTACCTGGTCAAGGCTTACCAATATAATTCCGACTGTCTTCTAGTTTCCTCCATCCGTCAGGCCAAGGATCATCTACAAGGGAGGAATCCACATTGCTGAGGACAGTGCTGCTGAGCCATGAACTGCAGTCACCAAGACTGAACAAGCTGGCAAGAGAGCGACGGATTTTCTTCCTTCGCCTGAATACACTAGAAATAAAAGACAAAAAATAGAGTTAATTATTCTTGTTGAGCAGGGACAGGGCTCTAAAATTTGCAGGATTGACATGAAAGAACCAGGTTCTGGGTGTGTTCCTAGCTCTGTTCTTGACCCTGGGTATGTCACCAGGAACAACTGCTGCACACTGCAGTAATGCCAGGGTATGTATTAGCAGCATGGCAATATATCATGCATCGTGATATTGGACATTGTGGTACCAAATGATACCACAGTTACTGGGCTCTGGTACTACTGTGAGTGGTGTCAGGCTACCCATAAATTTCACCCTACCATATCCCATTTGGTGCAGCCTGAATCCACTATACTTCTACTTTTTTGAACTATATTTTATTCCTAAACTGATGTTCTGAAATCAAGAGAGATTTTTCCCTAGGTAAGAATTCCAGGACCAGACCTTTTTATTAATATATATATATAATA
>NW_010227951.1:0-4032 GCF_000690775.1 Eurypyga helias | reverse complement strand
TTAAACCACAACAGTCCTTTTTTGTTCTCCAGGCTCTGTGCATCTATTGGACGTGCTGGCATCAAACTAGTAGGAGTGGGATGGATTGAGGTTCCCCTCCCCTGGTAACTTTAAAGCTTTCTTCTTGGCTAGCCTATGGACCAAAGATGTTCTTCCCTTTCTCTGACAAATGGACCCCAGTAGACCAGGTTTCTCAAAGAAAGTCCCATCGTCTAAGTTACTGTATTGAGTTTTGTGGCAAAGCTTTGGTAGCAGTGGGACTATAAGGGTGACTTCTATGAAAAGCTGCTAGAAACCTCCCTACGTCTGATAAGCCAGTGCCAGCTGGCTCCAAGATGGACCAAGGCCAAGCCATTTGTAGTCATAACACCTCTATGACTACATGTTTAAGAAGGGGGAAAAAATAAAACAGAAAAGGGTAGATTTTGCAGACAGTCAGAGAGCAAGATGTGAGAGAAAGAACTCTGCAGACACCAAGGTCAGTGGAGAAGGAGGGGCAGGAGGTGCTCCAGGCATCCGAGCGGAGAATCCCCCTGAAGCCCATGGAGATCCACGGTGGAGCAGAGATCCACCTGCAGACTGCAGAGAACCCCACGCCAGAGCAGGTGGATGCCCGAAACAGGCTGTGGAGCAGGCTGCGGGCAGGACTTGTGACCCTGTGGGGGACTCACACTGGAGCAGGCTGCTCCGGAAAGACCGCACCCCATGGATGGGACCTATACCAAAGCAGTTCATGAAGAACTGTAGCCCGTGGGAAGGACCCACATTGGAGAAGCTTGTGGAGGACTGTCTCCCGTTGGAGGGACCCTACGCTGGAGCAGGGGAAAAGTGTGGGAAGTTCTCCCTCTGAGCAGCAGAGACAACATGTGATGAAGTGACCATAACCCCCATACCGCTGCAGCGCTCGGGGGGAGGAGGTAGGGAAAAGTGGGAGTGAATTTGAGCCCAGGAAGAAGGGAGGGGTTGTGGGAAGGTGTTTTAAGATTTGGTTTTAGTTCTCTTTTTACTCTGATTTTGATTGATGATAAATGAAATTAATTTTTTCCTAAAGCTCTCTGTTTTGCCCGTGACAATAATTGCTATATGATCTGTCCCTGTCCTTATCTTGAGCCACAAGCCTTTGATCATATTTTGTCTCCCCTGTCCAGCTGAGGAGTAGGAGGAGTGATAGAGTGCCTTGGTGGGCACCTGGCCTCCAGACAAGGTCAACCCACCACAGTCACCAAACCCCTGGTTGTGGCACCAGTCCTGTAACCATTTGTTGATTCAACTGGCCCTTTCAAATCTCTTCCCTTTGACCGGGGAAACTTGTTATTTTAATGTTTGTGGGTTTGTTTCTCACTAACTGAATATATTTTAATTTGCAATAAATTAAATAATTTTCCCCAAGTTATCTGTTTTCCCCTTGACAGTAATTAGTAAGTGATGTCCCATGTTCGTGTCGACCCATTAGCTTTCTCATCCTATTTTCTCCCACTGCGGAGGGGGAGTGAGTGAATGGTTAGGTGGGAGGTTTGGCTGTTGGCAAAGGCTAACCCACCACTCAACCTCTGTTTTTCACTTTCGAGAATATAAAAACATTTATAATTCCTATAATCTACAGGAAGCCACAAAACCCCTTTTGTGACATCAGTGAAGCTTGCTCTGGAAATAATTAATTTTGCAAATAGTGAGAACCTCAATAAGTACACACAATAAGATTATTTGTGTGAACCATAAACTAAGTTAGAGTTTTATATACAACAACATTAAAAAAAAAGCACCTTAAGAAATCTAATTGGAATTATAAGATACTTTAAAAGGATATTTTCTGAAATACTCTAGTATATTTTAAAATATAACTCTAATTTAGTTCATACATGTTATTGGAATAAATTTAAGAAGTATCTACATATACCCTATAAAATTTATTAAAAATGTTCTTTGTATTGTCAATAAACATAGGATTTTTTAATATGATATTCCATAATCTTGAATGCAAGTGGTTAAGGCTTGGAATTAAGACAGTAGCAGGTTGGTTTTCAACTTTACAGAAACTCTTATAACTCAGTTGACAACCACTCCTTCAACTAATTGCTTTAGCCACAATAGTCATGTTCCCATATTGTATCAGAGATGAAGTATTCTTCATCTACTTATGCTTACCGAGTTCATTCCATTGAATAGGTCTCCTGATCCTACATGAGCTGTGTGAACAAAGTTTGTTGGCTCCCCAATCATGCTTCGGTCAATGCGCTGTCGTCTTTTCTGAAAGGCAGGTAAAGAAACCATCTTATTGAGATTAATTTAAAAAAAAACAGTTTGACATACATGTAGAAGTTAATTGTCTATAGATTATTTCATGCACCATAAGATGTTTTAATAGGAGTCAAAATGCAGAGTCCAATGTGCTTTGTTTTTACTTGGAGGATCTATAGCAGATTTTTAGACCAGCACTGATATCACTCCAAACATTTAAAACAACCAAACATTTATAAATAACCTTACTATATTTCACTGTAACAAAACCTGTAACATTCCACATGGTGATTTGTGTCTATATATGTATTTAAACATGATAGGTCAAATTTGAGGTTTAATCATTCAAAATAAGAATTAAGGGTCAAAGAGCATTAGTAGAGTGTAATAAACAGCTAACTTACAGAGTTTGTGTTGCCTTGCCATAGGAACTGCCAAATTATTACTCATGGGGGGCAATTGATTGTTTTCACCCCTCACCAGGTAAAAATAATCCTTACTCAAAAGGCAGGAAGATGGCTTAAAGATTCTAGAATATTAAAATATGAAGCAATATTAATTGAAAAGGATGATTTGACTATAATCACAGACTCTATTTTGAATCCCATGTCTTTCTTATCTAAGGGAACAGAAGATGCAGCAGATGTAAAACATAATTGCCTGCCTAGTAATTGGCCAGCTCAAACTTGTGAGCTTTATGCTTTAAATCAAGCATTAAAATTCTTACAAGGAAAACAGGGAATGATATATACTGATTCACGATATATACTGATACCACTCTGTGTACAGAGTGGTACATACATTTGGAAAAATATGGGAAGAACAAGGCTTGATAAACAGCAAAGGGAAAGAATTAGTCCATGAAGAACTAATTAGACAAGTTTTAGAAAACTTATTACTACCTGAAGAAATCGCTGTTGTACATGTAAGGGGACACCAGAAAGGAAATTCTTTAGAAGAATGGGGGAACAGATTGGCAGATGAAAAAGCCAAAGCGACAGCTTTACAACTGGAGGTGACATTTCTTTTTGTACCTGAAAGAAAAAGTCCACCTGGAAGACAAATATTTAGTGAAAAAGAGACAGTTGCCTTTAAGAAATTGGGAGCAAATGAATCAGGAGGAAGATGGTTTCTCCCTGATGGTAGGGAGATGATAAATAAGCAAATAATGAAAGGAATTTTGGCGGTGCTACACCAAGGAAGCCATTGGGGAGTAGGGGCAATGTGTGATGCTGTACTAAGAACACAGATATGTGTAGGGCTATACCCCACAGCTAAGCAATGATGTAACAGCTCTGTGAGATGGCAAAAGGTCAATAAAAAAACGATATGAAAACAACCTTCGGGTAGGCAAGAGCCTGGACTTCAGCCTTTTCAGAGTATTCAAGTAGATTTTACCGAGTTACCTAAGGTCAGGAGATTCAAATATCTGCTGGTATTAGCAGACCACCTAACGGGGTGGATGGAAGCCTTCCCCTCAGTATCAGCAACTGCTAAAATAGTGATAAAGGTGCTCCAAGAACACATTATCCCCAGATAGGGGATTGTGGAGAATATAGATTCTTATCAAGGAAATCATTTTACATCATGCATTCTACAAAGATCAATGAGAACTCTGGGGATAAGATGAGAATTCCATACCCCATGGCATCCCTCCTCCTCTGGGAAGGTGGAACGAATGAACCAAACAATAAAGAAACAGTTATCAGAATGAAATTTGGAAACTAAACTTCCTTGGACAAAATGCCTACCAATAGCCCTTCTTAGAGCTCTGTGCTGGGTTCAGTCAGGAAA
>NW_010227950.1:26385-30883 GCF_000690775.1 Eurypyga helias | reverse complement strand
GCAGAGATGGGGGCCTGGGAGTGCTTGTAATGGTTAAATAAGAAACGCATTGTTTCCAAAAAGGCATTTCCACCTCACCTCTCGACACCCGGCTGCTGGGGGGGGGCTGCATCCCAGCCCTCCATGCTGGGCTGGGGAGTGGAACCAGCCTGGGCTCAGGAAAAGCCACCCAAAGCCAGGCCCATCCCTCCTGCCCAGGAGCAGGAAGCAGCCCCAGGCCTAGGCACAGCTGCTATTCAGGGTGCTACAACCCCCCAACCCTGAGAGAGCACTCAGGGTCCCCCACGACAGCCCATCACCCTAGGGATGTCCTGGGACATGTCAGGGCTGGGGCTGGCACAGTCCATGCATCTCCAAGCTTCGTGTACCCAACCCCAGTGCCAGGACTAGGCGCAGGAGGCACTGCCCAGCACTGGCCAGCCTGGCACAGCGTGCCTCGGACCCAGGGCAGCATCACACAGGCTGGCCAGGGATGCAGCCGAGTCCCACCCAGAGCTATCACTGCACTGGGACCTAAAAACCCTAATTAACACTAGGGACCGAAAAGCCAACACTCCTGCAGCTCACCACAGCCTCGGGAACACCCTGGCCCCTCGGTGCAAGGGGTGCGCAGCCTGGGAAGGCTCATCGCCTCCCACCTTCCTCTGCCAGCAAGGAGGGCAGGGAGATGTTGGAGCCAGGAGAGCGAGGCAAAGCGAAAGCCCCTGCAGGGAAGGAGGCAGAGCAGGAGCCATCGCTGCTGGCAGCAAACCTCGAAACAAAAAGTACAATCGTTTCATCAGGCTAAATTTGGAGCGCGAGTCCCTCCCTCTGCACTCCGCGGAGCCCGGCCAGGGCGAGTGGCGCAGTGCTGGAGCGGCTCCAAGGCTGGTGCTGGCGGAGACACAAGCGAGCGACAGGCCCGGAGTCCATTCAAACCCCCTCCTACACCTCCCCGCAGCAGTCCTGGGAACAGCATGCCAAGGAGGAGGGCAGCACAGCCGTGAGGACCCAGCTCCTGCCACGAGGCTTGGAAGAGTCCAGGAGGAGGAAAGGGGCAGAGCAGCTTCCCGCATCCTCGGGGAGCAGCCCTGGTTGTGTCTCATGCAAAGCGGCACCGGAGGATGGACTCTGCACCCCCTTCTCAGAGCGTATCCGAGTGCAGAGCTTGCACCAGCGCTCCTGAGACACGTCAGCCTCCTGGCTTTCTCCAAGGGGAGATAAATGTCAAGGGAAGTCAGACACCCTGCTCTGCCTGCCTTCACCCCACGCCTGCCCACCAGACCTCCCGCGAGAGTCATGTTTTACCCTGCAGCACAGGCTCTGCGAGGCCCGTGGCCAGCTGATGCCAGAGAGCACGGGAACGTCACCGCCCTGGGAGGCGGAAACGCTCCAGCCTGGCTCTTTCCCAAGCACTGCTCACCCTGCAGCACAACGGCCCTGGTTATCGGAGGGTGCTTGCCCCCACTGTCAGCCTGGTCCCAGCTCCAGCAGCAAAGGCAAGACCAGGACAAGAGTGGTCTCTGCCCAGGAGTTATTGCTCTGGGGGACTGTCGAGAAATCATTCCCGGAGCACAGAAATGCAGCTGCTCAGCCCAAACCAGGAAGGAGGGAAAGAAACAGAGGAAGCAGGAGGAAGCTCACCAAGCCCAGCAGCGCTTGTTGCCTGCACTCTCTGGTCCTGACTCCTGCTGCCACCCAGGACCCAACCTGCTGCCCTCAGCCCCATGGAGACTTGAGGAGGGATGAGCTCAGCCCCGAGAGCCTCCCCTCCAGCTACCAACCAGGGTCCCACGGCTTCCTCAGCCTCTGCCCAGCTCCGACAGCACGCAGCAAGTCCTGCAAGCCTCGCAGGGCAGCAGCAAGGCTTGGCTGGCTGGAGCCAAGGGAGAATGCATGCGCATAGCCACGCTGGCACTGAAGGGACACTGGGGACAGGCTGCTGAGGTCACCTCCCACCACCCTCCAGGGCCGTGCAAGCTGTTTTATAAAAAGCAAGTTACTCCCACGGGGTTCTCTGCAAGCAGCAGCTCGTGGGCTCTCCTGCCCAAGCGCTGCTCTGTTGAGCTCGCAGACCCCCACATAGCCCAGCGAGCACATCCCCACGCTCCAGATCTCCCGGATCAGCCCAGGTGAGGCTGGCAGGAGACTGGGGCAAGACCATCACCACCGCAGCCCTCCGGTTCTCACCTGGTACAGGAATCTTTGGCTGAACTGCTGCATGGCTCCTTGGAGCTGGTTTCGCTGGGACTGCCACTGCTCATAGTTCCTGACGTACTCGGCCGTGGGACGCTGCCACGTGGTGGTCCGAGTGTTGTGGTCCACATAGTAATACCTGCCTCGAGGATCCACGCGTTTCTCCCACCTGGAAACACCAAAGATGTCACTGCCCTGTCCCCAGCCAGCTCGGCGGGTCCTGCTGGCTGGTGCCTCCAGCTGCCGTGTGACAACTCAGTACTAATGCTGGTGTGCAGGCAGCAGAAACCCCGGTGAGGTCAGGAGGCACAGCAGAAGGCACAGATGATGGTCCTACACTGAGGAACCTCCCACAGCTCTCATCTCAGGGCTGTCTCTGGGGCCCTGGACATGCAGCAGTGGCTTGAGAACATGCAGCTGCTGCTCCCAAGTGCGCTGAAAGCACAACTGAGAGGAGCAATGGGTTGGGAGCCCCCTCCCCAGCTGCCATGGTCCCCTCGTGTTCCCCATGCAGCAGCTCAGCGGAGGATTTGTGGAGTTCTGCTTCTTGGAAATGCACGTGAGAAAAGCAGCTCATAGGCCTCTGAGGGAGGATGAGCCGAGAGCTGCCAGGGCCCAAGGATCCAGCTGTGAAGAGGGTGATTTTTCATTTCACTCTGACACTACAGCCTGACTTCACACACTCACTCACTGGCTCCTCTCAGAAGACTAAGATACCCTTTAAGACGAGGGCTCCATTGCCAGCTCCAGCACAACCACCAGCTTGTTGAATGGGCTCTTTTGGACAAAGATCCACCACAAGGAAACACAAAAAACTAACCAGACTTGAAGCACCTCCCTGCAGGGGCATGCAAAGCCTAGATGGGATGCCTAGACACTAGCAGAGTTCACACCAGGATGCCGTAAGCATTCCTCCACGGCAGCTGACCTCTGACTGGGTTGGAGACCTGCACAGGAGGGAAGGAGTGCACCTGGGGGTACTCCCAAACCTTTCCAGGTAACAGCTTTCATCTTTTAACACCAGATTTCAAGCTGTTGCAGGATTGGAAAGCGGCTGCAGAGAACCCATCTTAACCGAAGGCAGTGTGTGCCCACAGGAACTGGGAGGCTCCCATGCAGGAAAACAGAACGGGCTTGTATTTCCCTTTCACACGTTGCACTGGTGGCTGAAGCACACTCCAGTCAGTCCAACCTTGAACAAACTCAGCCTGGAGAACAACCACCGTTTGGCTGTATCGAATTCTGCTTTTAGGAGCACAAAGAGGTGAGAATTCAACAAGCTTCTGGAAAGCACATGTCCCCCAGCGCTGTGCTCAGACTTTATGACCCGAAGTCTGTTTAGTCCTGCAAATGAAAGCGTGGCCCTCCTAGACATGACTTCAGCAGAATACTTTCTGCATGGAGTCTCATGGAGCTGAGCAGCATCGTCTTTCTTGAGCACCCAATGAAGCTGAGAAGATGAGGCCCTTCTGAGAAAGCCCAGGGTCCAGCTCCAAGTTTGGGGCACACTGAGCGTGCCTGTTTCTGCTCCCTGTGAGCTCAGCCCTCATCTAGAAGCATCTGTTTTTCCAGGTGACATGAGGCCCACACTCTCCCTTCTCCTGGTCCTCAGGGGGACTTTGCTGGTGCCCCATCCCAAAAGCCCTCTGCTTGCAAGTGGTCATGCTGCTGCTCAAGTGTTCAGTGATTTCTGTGGACTGTTTAAAAAAAACCAACCACCTCTAATAAAAGAGGTCAAAATGCAACAGATTGGAAGGCCTTTCCCTATTTACAAATGCTGAAAAGACCTTTCTGAGGGCACAGGCCATGTTCTCAGGCCAGTGAACACTTGGTCCTCTCACCCCATTTCTTTTTTTAGGAATGAAAAGACCTTCCTGCAACCAACCCCTTTGTGCAGACTCTCGTGTGGCCTGTTGCAAGTTAGTTCAGTATCTGAGCTGCCAGCAGCCCCTGGAGCTCCTTACCCTGGAGGAAGGGGTCTCTCCCACGTGGTGGTCTTGTTGTTATGGTCTACATAGTAGACTCTACCATTAGGCAGCTCTCGCTGTTCCCACCTGCAAGGAAGAAAAATAAATCATGAGACAGAGGCCTAACCTGGCCAAGGTGGAGCTGCCAAAGCGAACTGCCCTCTGCAATGCCAGCCAGAGCGGCTGCTGGGCTCCCCGGGGTGCCCATCCTCACCACTCAGGGCCAGCTGGAGAGAGCAGCACCCCTCAGGAGAGGCCAGGAGAGACCCCCAGCAGGCGGGACAGCACCTGTCCTCTCCTCAAACACAGAGGGGAAGCAAAGGGGTCCATCTGGAACACGCAGCGTGGATGCAGCA
>NW_010227950.1:22342-26354 GCF_000690775.1 Eurypyga helias | reverse complement strand
AGCGGGCAGGAAGGCGAGGGCTGGAGCCTTGCTACACATCAGACCAAGAGACTTCGCAAGCACCTTCGTTCTACTTTAAATCATGCCCTAACACCCTCCCTAGGAAAACTGTTTGCATGTGTGTGTGTGTACACTCAGACTGCAGCTGTGCGGCCCAGCCTCCCCCACGGATCAGTGAGCTGTGAATAATTAATAATCACCTTATTACCAGGAATGTCCACAGAGCTGCATCTGGCGAATTAGCAAACCCACCTCCTCGCATTGCTTAGCTACAGCGCTCTAACCTTTGTTTAAAATAAAGAATGACAGCAGGTCTATGCGGGGGTTGTTTAGCTTAGGAGCTCAGGACTACCCAAGAGGTGCTGCAGCAGGCTGCTTTCTGAAAACAGGCGTAATTCGGAGCATAAATTCCTAATTTCCTCCAGAAACCAGGAGGGTCAACGTTTAAGATTTCACACAGGGTCATTTTCATGCCCTGTAAGTTTTTGATGTAGTTTTTGTTTGGTTTCTCTTAATACAACTTTAAAGGGGAGCCTTTGAGTTTGGGCTGGGGCTGAATTTTCTCCTTGGCAGCCCTCCTGCTCACTGCTGACAGCTACTGCTTAAATACATCACAGGGCCACAGGGCACTGGGTTGGGAGCTGGCCCCTGAGGGGAGCCGGTGCGATAGGGAGGCCTGGCTTTACACAGCTGCACTGGAAAGCATTCTTTGCCTTAATTCATTCATGAAAGCGTGTGCCCTGGCAAAGGTAAGAGCTCCGTGGAGCACCATGCTTTCCTGTCAGCTTTTACACTGCAACAGAGAGGGGCGAGCCAGCTGCTGACAGATCAAGTGTTCCCCTGCCACGCTTCTGCTCCCACGTCTCCCTCCCGATTCAATCTTCAGTCTCAATTAATCATCGCAAAAAGCTCTAGGAAATTATTATACCAACTTCTGTTGTGACAGAAAGGGAACAAATCCGGGCTTGCTGAAAGCAAGCAGCCCTTGTGAAGGAGATGCTCTAAGCACTGATGTCCCATCGCCTGGGCTCCCATCATCCCTGCTCCCCTTCTCACACCTCCCCAGGGGGCAGAAGCCACCGATCAGTGATCTCGACCACAGCCACACGCCTGCAGCAACCGCAGGCCGAACACATCACAGCCTTGACGCTGCTCTCAAAAGAGGTGGGAAGGCAGAAACAGGGAGAGCTTCAGCCGTGTTTCCAAGCCCTGGCAGTGTGCTGCCAGCTGGTCCAGCAACCAGGTGGGCAGCTGGAAAACCCTCTGCCCTGGGCAGAAGGCAAGCTTGCTCTCCGAGGTAAGTCAGCGCCTCGAAAGCAGGAAGGGAACGTGAATGCCAGGCACAGGATTTAGCTAAGAGATTGTCTAACCCAAATCAGAGCTGTTGACTTGGCTCCTTGGGGCTTCCCAAAAGCACTGTCAAGTGAATGTGCCTGCAGAGACCAGGTAACATCTGCAGATGTTCCTATCGGTCAGCAGCACTGGATCCTTCTCATCCCTAGAACAGATTTGGGGACTCCAGTGGTTCTCTCTGATGGAAAGAGTCCAAAGCAGGACCTGCTGTGCCTGTAGACCTCTGACAGCGAGGGGCTGCCAAGCATAACACTGCCCAAAGGAGTAGCCATGCGAGAGCAGAGCCGGCACTACCCGGCACTGATGTGGCATCAGGAGGTCATCGTCTCTCCACACCACGGTCACCCCTTTCCTGGGTTACCCCATGGCAGCGCTGGGCATTGTCAGAGCGGAAATGCCTTTAGTTTCCTGTTCCCTAACAATGAACTTAGTGCTTTACGAGCATAAAAGCACCGGGACAGCTAAAAAAATATGGAAATCTCTAAAGAGAAAATCAGCACAGTGGGGATTTCTTGAAGACACAAGCATGTCCACGAGATTGTCTAACCCAAATCAGAGCTGTTGGCTTGGGTCCTTGGGGCTTCCCAAAAGCACTGTCAAGTGAATGTGCCTGCAGAGACCAGGTAACATCTGCAGATGTTCCTATCGGTCAGCAGCACTGGATCCTTCTCATCCCTAGAACAGATTTGGGGACTCCAGTGGTTCTCTCGGATGAAAAGAGTCCAAACGACCTGCTGTGCCTGTAGACCTCTGACAGCGAGGGGCTGCCAAGCATAACACTGCCCAAAGGAGTAGCCATGCGAGAGCAGAGCCGGCACTACCCGGCACTGATGTGGCATCAGGAGGTCATCGTCTCTCCACACCACGGTCACCCCTTTCCTGGGTTACCCCATGGCAGCGCTGGGCATTGTCAGAGCGGAAATGCCTTTAGTTTCCTGTTCCCTAACGATGAACTTACTGCTTTACAAGCATAAAAGCACCGGGACAGCTAAAAAAATATGGAAATCTCTAAAGAGAAAATCAGCACTTGTGTTCTTGAAGACACAAGCATGTCCACGGCATGAGATGGATGGCAGGAGGTCCCCAAGCACCTTCACGAAGGCAGGGCTGTGGAAGTGCCACTGGCTGGAGAACTCCCACTGCAGGCAGAGCTTGGGAAGCCCCTTCCTAGACTCACAGCGCAGGCACTTTGGATCATCACCAGATACGGACCTGGCACAAGGCTCAGGTGGAGGAACGCTATGTGCAAACATAACTCCAAAGCACAACTCTGCTCACGAGACTTTGCAGGAGTCAGCATCCCACAAAACCCTTTGAGCATCATCTTTCCAAGGCCAGTTGTATATAACAGCCTCCTTTGGGTGAATCTAGCAACTGCACCCCCACTCACAGTGAGGACAACCCCAGCCAGATGTCCCACCCACACTGCGCACGCTGACATGTGGTGCCTCAGAGATGAAGGGGACCTCAGCCCTGTGCACCCATAACCACTGGTGCCAGCACTCGTTACCACAGGGGACAGATCCTCCAGACTCACTGACAACAGGTTCTCTGATCAATTCAGCTCTGAGGACCTGGAAGTCCTTTTTGACAAGAGGCTCCCAAGCCTCCCTGGTACCATTTCTGTGGCTTGTAGAGACCAGAAAGGCCACGATGAGAACTCCTCCATGGCAGAGGGTTTCTGAATCCCTCAGATAGTCTTCTGGGTGCCCTCGCGACTGCTAAGAGCCAAGCAGGACCGGGGAGAGCTGTGGGTGGTGGCAGCTACTGACTGATGTCCTCTGCTCCTGTCTCACACCCTGTACAAACAGGTGACAAGCTCACATGCTCCCTGGTGAACTGAAAAGTAAATTTGCTGAGGGCTGCCTCGCCCTACGAACAGCAAATCACCGCCGTTGCACAGCAAGCTGTGATGAACTTATTACTGCTGACACACAGCGGTGGCATGAGAGACAGGGCACTGGGGGCAACCCATCCTTGTTCAGATCACCACGCTCAGCTCCTCGCAGGCTTCAGTCTTTACGAGCTTCCCTGCATCGTGCCTGCCATCCCAAGGCTCAGGGAGACACAGGACAAAGGGCTCTTCCTCTGGGGAGCCCAGATCCAGCCAGGATTCCTCCCCGGTGCCCGCTGCCACCTCGCCACCACCAAGGAAGATCAGGGGTTTAGCCAGCACCAGATGCTGGGAGCTCTCGCCCACATGCACCCGTGCTGCAAGCACGCAGCAGGCGACGTGTCAGCCCCCGCGAGCTCCCCTCCGACTGCCCGCAAGGCTTGCGACGGCAGCGGATACAGGGAGCCACGGACGGTGCGAAGTGGCAGTGCTGAGGCAACCCTGCAGTCCAAACAAAACGCCCTCCTTATGTAAGAAACCACAGCCCCGTGCCTTCTGCCAGGCAGCATAATGTGCCTCTTTGTATGGGCGAGACGGCGCTGTGTGTACACACCGTGCTAACGGCCGCCTGTCCCCCACGTGGGATCATCACTGATAGGAACCAGATGCAGGAGCCAGCGGCTCTCGCGTCCTCCTCCTTTTTGCTATCGGTCGGCTCGGAAACCCCTATGTGAGAACCAGGACCCTGTGCCAAAGGCCTCGAGCGCTGCGACCGGCTGCTCCTGTGCCACACACGCTCCCCGGCTTCACAAGGAAACACGCCCT
>NW_010227950.1:16175-22314 GCF_000690775.1 Eurypyga helias | reverse complement strand
CATGTGAAGGATCTTCTGGGCACTCTCAGGGGCTGGAATTATTCAGAACACCTTCCAGCACCCTCCATCCCCTAGAACAGAGTACCAGTTGTGTGAGAGATGCCTCCGTGCCCACCGCATCTGGTGCAGATGTTCAGAGGCAGCTATCCGAGCACAATAAATAGCTCTGAATCCCCACATGAACCCAGCCACTCTCCACTCCATCTGCACGCAGCCCGGCATGAGCAGGGAGGCTGGGACTCGGCGTACCCACCAGCACACCGCTGGGAAAAGCTGCCACCCCTCCAGAGCTGAAGGGAAGCGGAGCGGTCTCCACGCTCCCATGGACGAAAGGAGGCACTGGGAGAATAATGCAGGGCTCACGCAGAAAGCAGGAGGGACACGAAGGCTTTCTGGCTCTGCAGCATCAGAGCAACTCGCAGCTCCGCCAAGGACGTCACTCCTGTGAGCAGCAAAGCGAGAGCTATTGCTCACGGCTCCACAGTGCTCCTGGCACAGCCATCCCCGCAGGAGCAGGCCAGCCAGGGGCTATCCTGCATCGCTTTCTGCAGAGCATGCTGCTGCCAGAGCTGAAGCGGCCTGGTTTGGTCTGCATCCCTTCTGCCTGAGACATCGCCACCTCCCCCAGCCCAGCCAGCCACATCCCCAACTCCCTAGCTGGGCCCCAAACCACTAGTCAAAGCAACACCCCGGTGTGGTGAGCCAGCCAAGAATCATCTGCCCTACATCAGGTCTCAAGAGAACCCCAGAATCTCATTTATACCATCTCAGGGCTGCAGCATTTTGTGCAATCCCTGTTTAGCAAATCCCTGTTAGCCCAGAACCTGGTCTGGCAGCTCTCAGGACAGGGCTCGCACCCTGGAGCCCTCAACAGACTCAATTCCTCACTCTCCTTCACCTGGGAAGACCTCGATACTCCATCTCCATCTGCCCAAGCAGGTGAGCTGCTGCCGACCCAGCCCTCCGTGAGCACGTAGCTCAGGCAGCACAAGCAAGAGGGTTGCTGCCTCTTTCCCCCTCCAGATCCTATGGCCAGGCAGGGAGGGACACAAGGTGCTCATCAAAGGCATCTCCAGAGATCCAAATTCCGCAAGCTCAGCCCGGAGGATGGCTCACCACCCCCCTTCACTGCTCCTCCAGACGCCTCCCAAAGCTTTATCCTCCTCCCTGCTCCGAGATGCACGCTTTTCTGGGGTGGGCACGGGGAGGACACGGGTGACCCTTCCACCTGGCTGGATTAGGTAAAGGCAAGTCTGGGATGTCTTAGAAAGCAGCGCTTGTGACTCCCTGAGCCTCCGGAAACCCTAATCATGAGACACCCGTGGGTTCCTCTCCACCCCGGGAAAGAAACAACAGCCTGTTTCCACCTCAGACTGTGCAGAGGTGGGGAAAAGGAGACCTTCAGTCTACCTGGTAGGAGCAGAAAGGGGCATAAGCTCTGGCTGGAATAAAGACCTTTTTCAGAGCACTGGACTTTTCCAGCTGCCTGGAAACAGGAAGCGTCCAGGCCGGAGAACAGAAACCCTCACACACCCCACATAAAGACACACTGAGCCGTTAACCCTAATTACCTGTGACTGACACACGAGCGAGGCCCTGACCTTCCAGGCATCGCCTCAGCCAAAGGAAAATAAACAGCTCCCTTCATATGAAACACAAGCCATGTTCAACCCCCACCCCTCGCCGCTTCGCGTTTTCAGTCCAGGATTAAAGGTGTCTGAAACACAAGGGGAGAACAACCCAGCTGCAGCACAGAGGGGGGCGCTGAGCCCAGAGCCTGCCCGCCACCCCCACCACGAGCCAGCGCACCTACGGGCACTGCTCAGCCAGCCCCAGCTCCCCTCCCAGCCCCTTCTCACATCCCGAGGAGGATGCGGAGCATCCATATCAGGGAGAAGAATTGGCACACAAACGTGAGGGTCCTGCCCAACTTCCCCCAGCAGTGGCCAATGCCTCCATGGTGTCTCTGGAGCGCATGTCCGTGCCCTCCTGCTCAGTGGGAGCTCCCTGAAGATCCATGCTCACTCTCCCATGCATTTTCCTCTGACTGGTCCCTTCAGCAGCCCCAGGAGAGCAGGGGACTCTGCTGCTCCCCTGGGCATGGGTGGTGAGAGGCGGCTTGCCACAGAGATGCGATTCTCTGTGTATTACCCCAGAGACCCCCCGCGGACACAGAGCAGACCCCAGCCCAGGGGAGGAATCCACAACAGTCAAGCCCCAGACGAGGGAGGACAGGTTGTTGCCACGTAAGGAGGGCACAGGAATCCCTGACAGGCACTCCCAGGCACTCTCTACTCTGCTGACCACCATCATTTCCACCAACTCCCGATGCCGCACATCCTCCTCCCTCCAACACCCTCTCTTCCAACACACAGCAATGTCAGTTTGCTCGTGTTCCCCCAGCCATCCTTCCAGGACTGTGCATCCCTCCCTGACGGCCACAGGCACTCCGTTGTCTCAACAAAAATCTCAAGCAGAAGGCAGAGCTTACCCGGGGGGCAAAGCATCCAGGGCCAGCACCGCTGCCCGGGCTGGCGGGGCACCGGAGCTGGAAGCTGCCTCCTCTGCCTCTCCAGAGCTGGTCAAGGCAGGAAGGGCAGGAGCGACGGAGCTGTCAGCCACGCTCGACGCCGCTGGGGTTGGGACGCTCGCGCCTGCTGCCGGCCTCTCCTCTTCGATGTCTGCAGCACCCGCTGCATCTCCGTTCACTGCAGAGGAAGAGGGCAGAGACGTTAGCACCCAGGAAGGGTAATGGAGGCCTGACTGACCTACTGCACCCACACAGCCCTGGAAGCAGAGCACGTGCTGGGTGGCAGCCACCCAAGCATGGGACTCACAGTGCTCCCAGCCTGCAGCAAAGGCAGCATCTCCTTCACCCTGCAGTCAGATCCCTCTGGGGAACCGCTGCCACTGTCGCAGTCCCGAGACAAAAGTGGAAAGTACTTCGTGTTCGTGATCAGTATCTCTTCTGCCACGTGCAGACATGCTGTGTGCCTAATGGGAATTCAGGTAACAGGCAGCTCAGAAGCTGCTGGGGCAGCGTGTGCCCCCTCCCCTCAGGCAGAGGGGAAGCCCAGGCTCAGCACATCAGCTGCACTGGTAAAAGCCAAACATTGCTGGATTCCACTGAACTTCTGGAAAAGGGAAGGGGAAGAGACTGAGCAAAGGAAAATTACAAAGAAAACTGATGAGGAGGAAAATGCAGACCAAAAAACTGAAAGGGAATTTGTTTGCTGAATATTTATTAGATAGCCAAAAACCCCTGAGACTTGGCAGTCCAGCGCAGGATGACTTTTGCTACGAGACATCCTGGCTTCAGCGGCAAAGCAAAAGCCTTAAAAACAAACCAGCAACAAGTAACAAAGAAGTAAGGGATGCAGACAGAGCTCCACAAGTTAGAGCTGAGAAACGTAGAAAACTAAGGGAAGTCTCTGTTTCTACAAGTCCAGTATAACCAGTATAACCCCCCACAGACAGGAGACTGAAGAACCACAGCACTGTAAAAGGGGTAGGCTGCTCGGGACACTCGCTTTGCAGCTGGAAGGCAGCAGGACAGCATCCTCCAGCACAGAGGAACCTGATACACAGCACCATCAACAAAATGAGCCCCTCAGGCAGCACCTACAGGCGGTGAAGACTTCCAGGTCAGCAGGCTCACAGCAGTTTCCACTGGAGTCCTGCGAGACTCAGCTGAGGAGGTCCCCAGCTGCTACTCATTTCTAGCAAGCCTTGGAAAGGGGTTTGGAAGGTTCAACCACGTTGTGCCAATCCTCAAAGGGAATCCGCAGAACGTCCCAGGGAACTGCACTGTGATCAGTCTGACCGCAGTCCTGGACAAAGCAGGGGAAAAGCTGATCCAAAGTCCACCTGATAAGGAAGGGCTCCAGGGGGAATACAGCTAGGGCTAAGCAACGTGGCTGTGGAGAAAACACGCCATGAAATAATCTCCTTCTGTCGTCAGATGATATTAGGCTGCGAGTGACAAACGTCATGGGGATGTTCTTGCAACAGTCTGCTCCAAAAACATGATAACGCCACCATAACGTGCCAAACTGAGGAAGAGGATGGTTTCTAGAAGCATTCCACAGAGCACAAGACAGGACGTCCAGCACTAATCCCAGCCACCCAAACCACTCCTCTCCCCATCCTCAAGTGTAAAATCATCCCCAACAGGACTTGTGGGAGACACGGAGGTTGGTGAGTGGTAAACAGCGATGAGGACAGCACAGTCATAAAGCCACTGGGGAGGCTGGGGCCAGGCCAATAAAACATGTTTTAAACAAACCAAAGCCAAGGAGCCAAGTTGTATTTGGGAACAAAAATTCTGTCCACAGTCCGAGGGTGTGTCCCTGCAGAGCAAGGATGTTGGGAAGGGCTTGGGGGGGGGGGACAGGGGACACCCACTCCCAGTACAGCACTGCACCCAACAGCAGAGACAAGCCACAGCCCTGGGCAGGGGAGCACAGACCAGAAGTGACAGCTGAAAAGCAGCATTTCACGTCAGCCTTCCGCTCCCCCATCTCCCACCCACAATGGGTTTTGGCAAAATTGAAATTGCATTGCTCCAGGTTTTTCCACTGAAAAAAAAAAAAAATTTCCTTTTCAGGTTGAACAAAACATTTCCTTCTATCCAAAACAAACTCCTCTGCTTCCCCTTCCAGGTCTCCGACAAAAGCGAAAGAAAGGATGGCGCTGCCTGCAAAAGCAGTGCCGAGGAGCAGGAGATGCACCGTCGTCTGGCTCCATGAGAGCCAGAGAAGGAAAATAAGCTGCTTGTGGCTTTGTAGCCAGGCACTCAGCAGGTCCCTGTCCCTGCTCCACGAGGCATTTATGGTTTTGTGGACAAACCCAAGAAAAGACAAGAAAAACCATTCTAAAAATACCCTCTGGTGTAAGACAGCCCCCTTTCGAGAGGTGGGTTTGTGCTCGACAGACAGCTGCTCCTCCCTTCAGCGGGCAAAGAGCTCAAAGCCTTTTCACTGAAGACTGATGAGCAAATTCAGCTGAACATTCCCAACCCTGAAAAAAGTCCACTCAGCTGTGATAAGTGTCCTCCTTGCTGTGGCATCACTGACATTGCTATCCCAAGATACTTTTAAAAACCTGGAGCTGGATGCAGTAGTTTTTGTCTGAGAGACTCCAGAGAGGAGCCACAGAAGTTAATCACAACAGGCAGAACAGATCCTACCGGTGTGCTCTGAGGAGCTGCCCAGCTTACTGAAAGTAAAATCAATTAAAATCAATCAATTCCCAGGTACTACAAGATCTGTTACCTCAGCAGAAATTCATTTTCTCCCACAAGACGCCCCAGGCTCTGTTTGTCCCCCCGCCACCCCCCACGAGCGCCGGTTCACCTGTGCCGTTGGCTGTGCCATTGGCCATGCCGGCGTGCTGTGTGCTCTTGGCCTGCTGCCGGTGCCGGCTCCTGGCACTGGGACTTTGCTCTCCACTCCCCGTGTTTTGCCTGGCCACTCCAGCCCCATGTCGGTGTGTCCTGCAAGGGAAACAAACCCGGGAGGTGTTTCAGCACAAAGCAAACCCCGCTCCTGCCTTTTTCCCTCAGTCTTGTGCTGCTTCTCCCCTGGCACAGCCATTGGTCTCCCCAGAGAACAGCCGGGATGCAGCCACGTGCCTCTCCTCCCCAATTTTCGTGCTGCTAACTCGGACCTGCCAGCCTGCCCGCAGGTCCTGGCACCCGCCTGCAAGTGGCAGAGTCCCACAGAGGAGTAACCTGGGTGACAATGACCTTGCTTTCATTTGTGGGTGCTCACCCTGGCCACGGCCGCCAGCAGTTTGCTCCTTCCACCCCTCCAATACAGCTCCCCAGAGAGATCCCGGCACCAGTGGGAACCCTCACCATGCCTCCCGCCGGCTGCCAGCCTTGCACAAAAGCAGGTGAGGAAAGTGCAAGTGCTCGCTGCTGCCAGGACAGACGTGAGCTTAGATCATGGCACGGGTTGCAACCATCTTGGACACGGCTGCTCCATCTCTCACGGACGGTCCTCTCTGTGCCAGGCTGCAGCTCCCTTGCCACTGCCTCCCCTTCAGCAAGCTCTGCCTCTCCAACCACCCCCAGCCACTGAGGCAGCCAAAGCCATTCAGGAATTCAGGGGGTTCAGGCTGATTAAGAAGCCCAGTC
>NW_010227950.1:13026-16160 GCF_000690775.1 Eurypyga helias | reverse complement strand
TTGTGGCGGAGTAAGAGTCCCATTCATTACTGCAGGCGGGGAGGGGGATGGGGCAGGTTGGGCAGGGGGCTGCTGCCTTCCCGTGTCTGGCAGGGCAGGGGAGAAGAGACAGAGCCCAGCCACCTCCATCCAGGATCCCAGGCCGGGCAGCACGGTCGAGGACCACAGGGATTAGGAAGTCGCTTTGCCCCAGCCAAGTTCTCCCCTTAAAAGGGCAAAACCTGCAAACTGTCCCCACGTCTCAGGGCTGGAGCTGGGAGGGGACGGCAGCTTGGCAGCGACAGGGTGCAGCAGTCATGCCATCCTCACCAGCTCCAGCAAGCCCTCCGTTCCTCCCTCTCGCTCCGAAGCCACTCTCCTTGGGGAGCAGCTCACGACAGCGGGCAGGGGAAGGGCTGGGATCGGGTGGAGACATGGGAAGGTTGTTGAAAATAGATCAGATAAAAGGCACGGGCAGAGCAGCCTGCAAGCAGGAGGTGCTGAGGCCACTTGGACCAGCCAAAGACCTTCCCAGGAGGGCAGCCTCGCACAGGGGGACCGTGGGACATGGAGATGGTGAACGCGACCCAGAAACCCCAACTATCCCCAGGACACCGACACGTGACGGGGGTTCGCTTCAGCCCCCAGCACTTGGGGACTCTGAGCTGCTGAACTGGCTCCTCTTCCTCCGGCTGGAAGGTGAAGGTTGCCCCGCGCTGCCCATCCATGGAGCTCAGCGGGGCAAACTGGCACCACACGTCTCCCAAAAGTTGCCTGGGATCTACCTCCCCACCCTCACTCATGGTGGGGCCGGGAGGCAGCACAGCCCCCCGAGCCCTGGCCATAGGGGAGTGGGCAGGTTGCACCACGGGCAGGAGCCAGTCCAGCCGGGAGCAGCCCCCGCGGCACGGGACGGATCTGGTCCCTGCCCTTCTCCGAAGAGATGAGCTCAGAGCTGCCCATAGAGTTTTTAGAAACCAAAACAGGATGTTTCCAGGCCGCACAGGGTTACCAGGCCTGAATTAGGCAGCCCGCCGCCCAGCCCAGCCCTCCCACGAGTGCTCCCATCTGGGCATTGTCTTTTAATAGACGCGTGGAAACAAACCCCGCGAGGCCACGTGAGAGCGGGCTGGGAACTCTTAAAATAGGAGCAGGGAGAAAACAAGGCAGAGCGTGGATGGGAAGAGCCTCTCATGGCCTGCCAGTGGGGTATGCAGAGGGCGGCCCACCTCCCAGACACCTGACAACCCCGCTGTTCCCCACCGACTGAGGGCCTGGGATGCCTCGTCCCATGCTCTGCCCCGTCGCCCCTCCTGGGCTGGAGGCTGAGGGAGCAGATGATGCCAAAGAGGAAAGCGGCGTCAGCCAGGGTGACATCAACCTTTCGACTCCCCACTTCTGCCAAGGCAGAGCCCCCCATGCCAGAGCGGCTCACATGGGCCCTGTGCAGGAAACCCAGGAACAGCCGCCTCCTCCCACTGCAGCATCCAGAAGGTCCTGGCAGGAGATGCCAACAGAGGTGGCAGCGCTGGCCTTGGTCTCATACACAACAGATCCCAAACTGCGGCCGAAGAGGGGGGAGGGCAGAGCATGTAGCCGGAAGCCAGCACAGGCTGCGGAGGTCCAGGCATGACCTCTGGGAAAGCTCCAGTGTCAGGTGGGCAGCAGGGGCTCAGCTCCTGAAACACGGAGCTGAGAAATTCCCCCTGCTCCTGCAAAGAGGGGAGGAGGCAGCCACATCCCCCAGCACCCAGCCCTCAGGCCAGCAGTGCCTGGAGCAGAGATGGCATCCGTGTAAGCCCCTGGAGCTAGGGCTGGAGGAACACCCCCTCGCCCCACAGCAGCAGGACGTGCAGCCGATAAGGCATCTGGCTCCAAAACCCCAATCCCAGTTTATTCCTGTTACGGTAGCGGTCAGCACACCCTGCCTCTCCCCTGCTTGTGCCAGGGCTGCAACTGCTGATCGCAGCCCCCTCCAGCCTTTCGCTGTTGCTGTGTCACACTAGAAGCCACAAGTCTGGGGACATCCCACAGCCACACGTGTGGCTTTGCAGAGCAACGGGTCTCACTGAGGGAAATACTTTGTCCAGGTGACCCGGAGGTCTCCCACCTGCCCTGAGGGATGCTCATGCCTGTCACTAGCCAAGCGGTGCCTTTCGGACATCGCGCAATGGGTGAAAGCAAAGCATGCTGCGCTGCAGAAATCACTTGAGCTGGTGTGAACTCGTGACAGATGACAGCAGTTTCTCATGGCCATGCCAAGATCACAACACCCGACCTGGCTCTCCAGCCAGAGCATCTCCACAGGGTGAGCAGCAAATCAGGCTACTGTATTCCCCGATTCCCTGCTGTCAGAAGGGGCCCCTTTGGCCACCACAAGACAAAACGAGGATTGTAGCACCCATGGCACCAACTCTCAGCTGGGGACCTCTAGGCTCTGTTTTCTCTCCACACAGAGGGCTGTGGAATTTCACACCTCGTCACCAAGTTTAGCAGCAAATCCCAAGATGACATTTGTTCGGGAGAAGAAAGCCCTGACCAAGCAGTTTCCCTTGAGGGGACAGTGTAGAAACAGCCGAGGAGCGAAGAATGACCCTTTTCTTTCCCTCCCGCCTGCGAGCGTGCCAGCATCCATCACCAAGCCCAAGAAAATAAACACGGCTCCGCGTATAAACAGCGCAAACATCAAACAGCATTCCCATGTGAAAGGGCCCGTACTCCACCCGGGAGAAGGCAGCTGCCTCCACAGTGGGTACGTACAGCAACGGTCTGCCCCACGCCGCAGTACTACCTCATACTTTGGAGTTACATCCACCCTAAAGACACTCGAGCGTAGGGTGAACTGAAAGCGAACGAGGACATTTCCCAGACCAGAGCAGCACTGGGATTTTGAATGATGGCAAGCACACCGGGAAGCTCTGGGAAGGTCCCCACTACCGGACAGGCCTCACCACACTCCTGTCACACGCTCACGGGTCGCAACGACACCAAGAGCAGACACTACTTTCAGGCAATCAGAAGTCGGCAGTCACCAGGCCGAGCATCCCAACTAGAACTTTCTTTGCAGGCTTCCTAGCACCTACCGAGAGCTGCTAAGGGGCTGCAAGGTCCAGCGCCGTCAGGACGCTGAGCACTCTTCCCCCTCACAAGGCTTT
>NW_010227950.1:11022-13016 GCF_000690775.1 Eurypyga helias | reverse complement strand
GGAATCAAGAGGAGCAGCCACAACAAAAGGGCAGAAACCGTGCTCAGCAACCTGCTCCCCGCTTTCCATCCCACCTCGGGTGGGAGAAGAGCACACAGTATGGAAGGACAGGGTCACTTTTTAGAGCCAAAAAACATTTCTCCCCTTTGCTCATCTCTTGTATAAGCCCAGCGGATGAGGAAGGAGCAGAAAAGCTCAAGGTGTGGGGATTGTTGTTGAGTGCTCCTAAGCCTGAGGGCATGCAGAACCCCTTACTGGGCAGGCTGTAGACGCCCTCTCTGCAGGCACACTTCTAACCAGAACATCTGTACAGGCTGCTGGGCCACGGCCATGCTCTGGAAATATAAATAGGTGTTAAATTCAGCTCCATGCTGACAGTGTGACACGTCTCTCAATAACCACAGCTCCAAAAGGAGCAGCGCTGAGCCACTCCAGCCCAGCAAGAAGGCAAGGAAGGGCACTGTGCCAGGCGCAGGATGGCCTGGTGCCCAAGCATCTCATTTCCTTTGGAAGCAGCTGTTATTTCCCTGCAGCTCTTGCTTGCTCTGCTTCTCCGGCTCTCCCTGGACCTTCAGAAGCATCCCGCTACGACCATCACCAGGAGAGACATTGTGGTCCCCAGCCTGGCCAGAGCTGTGCTCGAGGTGAGAGCTGGGGTCCCCGTAAGCCTCATTTGAAGGGATCCCTGCAGACCAGCCCTGTGCTGGTTTGCACGGTCACAGCCTGCCCATCTCCCTGACAGACCATTCCTTCAGCTGGAAACTGTCTGGGACATCACACACCCACTGTTCCTTGAGGAACAAATACTTTGAGACGCTCAGATCAGCCGCACCTCAGCTCTATGGCCACCCCCAACTCTGCTGTCCCTCAGGACATTGGTCAGCCCAGCCCTGCTCCACCTCTGCTATAGGCTGCGTTGTGGGGGGCTCATGGGAAGATCCAGAGTGGGGTCCACAAGGATGATCTAGACACCACCACAACAACCACCCAGTAATGGACTGAGAGGTGCTGCCAGCATGGGACCCTTACCTTGGTCTGCTACCAAAGCAGTTTGTGCTGGGAGGCTGATGTCTGCCCTCCACGGCTGCAGCCATGCTGCCGGGGTCCCGTCCAGGCAGCTGGGACCCTGAGTGGGTGAAGAAAAAGCGGGTGAAGAAAATGACTGAGGAACCCTACTGGTTCTACCCTCCTTCCTTCCCTCCCTCCTTCCCTAGAGGAAACCCAAAAGCACACCAGCCTCACACATTGCAGGACAGACCCACCCGCACGCAAGGACCCCCTGCCTTTACGCTCCTGTCCCACTGCTGTGCAGGGACACATCCGGTCCCCACAGCATCCTGCGTCTCCCAGCGCAGCACCAGGGAAGGTCAACACAGGACACTGCCCAACTGCCAACACCAGGAAAGTGGCTGCATTTAAGAGTCCCACATTTCACAGGCTCCGTCTCCCAGCGAGAAAGAGAAGGAGCTGAGGGAAAGCAATGCACCAGCCCCTGCCCAGCACAAGCTCTGCTCGCTTCCCTGGCAGCCCTGATGGGTCAGACACTGGTCCCTGTCTCCGCACCCCCCCTGCCACAGGGAGCCCTTGTCTGAGCAGTTCATTAAATACAGGAGCCGTTTCCCCAGCCCACACAGGAAAGCGAGGGAAGGGGGCAATCCACACGGATGGGTGGTGGAGGACCTGGAGAAGGGCCTCCCTGTCAGGGAGGCAGGGCGTGAGCCTGTCGACGCTCCTGTCTCACCACACGCTCGCTCCCACAGGAGCCCGCGTGCAAGCCCAGGGTTGGGGTGGGCAGGGCCGGAGCCTTACCTGGGAGAGGAGGCGGCTGCTGGCCCTCGGATGCTTGCTCGGAGGTGCCAGGGGCCGTGCTCTCAGCCCCGCTCCTCACCGCCTCGTGCTCAGAGCGGCCGCACGCATGCGGAGCCGGGCGGCACTCACCCTCTGTCACGGCACTGCCATTAGGCAGGCTTCCCAGATCAACAGCAGGCCCGTCC
>NW_010227950.1:8554-11001 GCF_000690775.1 Eurypyga helias | reverse complement strand
CCGGAGACAACACTGCCTTTGTTCTCCGTCTGCAGGTCCAGGGTCAGCTGCCTGTTCTCCACTGTGGGAGATGAGGGGACAAGGAGAAAGAGACCAAGCAGTCACCACTCGGCATGCCAGCCGTGATGGAGGATGGCTCCACCACGGGATGGGATGTCAGCCTCCTGGTCCCCTCCAGCCCTGCCCACGCCCCCAAAGGACAATGTGCCTACTCCCATCGGGCCAGTTGTCCCAGCGAGCACCACCGGCATCGGCCCCACACCTACACGTACTTAGCAGCACCACCAGAGGACACTTGGCCAGCCCCATCACTAGCTCCCAAGGAAGACCCTCCTTCACCAACTGCAACAGGGGTCCCCCCATGGGGGTGGAGCTGCCCCAGGGACCCCAGCCACAACACAGTCGAGACCACCATCGCTCACAGATGCAGAAGCTGGGGTTATAAGGGAGACTGTGGCAGGAAAGCCAAGGGATTCGGTTGGTTTGACATGATACGTTGAGGCCAGTGCCTGGGACACAGAGCAGGTGATGGCTATGTGCCCAACAGTGCCTGAATCCCTGGCCTGCTGCGGAGGATCAAGCAGCATCTTTCAGAATCAGGGGTATCCTCTTGCACCTGGAAAATCCAGGTAAGCAGCAAAGGAAAACCCCAGGCACACCCTTCCATCCTCATCCCTGTGTATCGGTTCCACTGAACGCAACCAGCACAAGAGGCTGCCCCCAAACACACAGAAACGCTCTGCTGCAGCATCAGCCCACCTTTGCAGAAGCTTCTGGAGTGGGTGGCATGGGCTGGAAGGCCACTGGAGACAGCTGCCAGCTCCACTCCCCTCCCTTGTGAGCCAGTTTGGCTCCAGCAGCTTAGCAAGACGTTGCCAGTCCCAGCTCTACACACAGCTGGACACTCTGGCTTTGCTCCAGGGTAACATCCTCGGGAACACTGCTCACCGTTCTCCCCTCGGGCACAGAGTGAGGGGCTGCAGCAGCGAGGAAGGGGAGCCAACGAGGTGCATGGGGTACCCAACAGCTGCCCCACACCAACACGCGCTGGCAGCTGCAGCTCTGCCTCCCTACGCCCCAGGACACCCACCACCCTTCCAGCTCATCCAAGGCCTCCTGGCAGCTCCCTGCTGCACCCGCACAGCAGCAAGGGGTGTCCCTGGTGTTGCTGAGAAGCCACTGGCCCCCAGCACGGCTACAGCAAGGCACAGCCCCCTCCTGCCATGCACATTAAACCACCTACTGCAGGGCACATCCCCACGGGTGACAGGAGAACAACGCGACCCTCAGTGCCCACGGGCAGGCAGGGCTCTCACACCACTGCAGCAATGCCTGCCGGAGCCAGCAGCACTGAAACACCCAGCTCTGCCACAGAAGACCAGAAAAATTTGGCTGTGCCAGCCTGGGACACCAGCCCAGACGCTTCCTGACTCATTCGCTCAAATAATATTTTTATTACACAGACTGCTCATGACACAATGGCACCATTTTTTAGCAACCTGCTTTGTCCCGGTCCGCCACGGGGACGGGGTGTGGTACCTGCCAGTGGGAACAGGAAGGGGATAGGAACGTGCTCCACAAGGACCGCTCATCTCATCTCTAGCTCCAGGGTGAGACACGCTGACAGGGCCTCAGGGTGTGCAACTGCCACTCAAACAGCACCTACGGGTCCCGGCTGCCAGCCCAGCCCCTGCACAGCACCAGGGGCAAAGGCACAGAGACCACAGTGCCGCTGCGCACTGGCCTGGCCGCTGCCAGGACCAGAAGCAGCCACGCACCTTTCCTGCTTGCCTGGAGAGAGGCTCCTGCCTTCCTTCCCTGGATGGAGTTGCTCCTCCACACAGGGCACCTGCCGACCTCGCACAACTGGGAAGAGTCACAAAGGGGACGGAGAAAGGGTCTGGCAGAAGGCCGGTCACAGCCCTCGCACCATGCACACTGGCCCGTGGCTGGTAGCCATCCATCCTCCCTGCTGACCAGCACTGCGAGGCGGAGCCACAGGCGCTGTGCTGGAACTCACCATCCCCTCCTCCGAGTGGCCTCTGCCCCACAGGGCACCCAACAGGCACCCCAAAGCACAGCAGTGGGGACAGGGCTGTGGGACAGGCTGCACTCATGGATCTCTGGACAGCGTCTCTGTTTTTTAGTGCCGAGGAGGCGGGTGTCCCCTCTGAGTCCAGGCATGGCAGGAGCACATACCCATGGGGGCACAGCACGGGGCTTGGAGCCCAGCTCTGTTCTCATTACCCACCCTTCATCAGACAAGGGATTCTGCTAAGCCTGGTCTTTAGGTCCATCTGCCTAAAGGAGTTGCTCTCAGCTTGTTTCCAAGGGGAAACCATCTCACAGACCGTTTTAAGAGTCTGAGATAGAAGATGCTACTGAACACGGCCAAAAACCAGAACAAATCCAGACCCTGTTTCTCCCCGCCACTTCCAACTTAAACG
>NW_010227950.1:6556-8144 GCF_000690775.1 Eurypyga helias | reverse complement strand
TTATTATTATTTTGGGAGGGGGTCTGGGGGTGATTTGGTCCTGAATAAGGTCTCAGTTCAGCTACTTCCAGTGCCCCGCACGCAGGATCAGAGCTCCCATTTAGCAGAGGTGAGCTGGAATTCCCACCCAGCCCATTAAGCGGATTTAACGGTTCCACGAAGTGAGGCTGGTAGCAGCCAGCGCGATAACGGCCCCGGGCCGAGCCCAAGCCTGAGCCCTTGCGGACCTCCAGGAACCACACGCGTCTGATGCCCATGGGCACACGCACCCGAGAGCTGTCACGCAGGAGGGGGCAGCCCCTCTGCCTCTTCCCTGCGTGGGGTGACTCCAGCTTGGCACACACAGCCAGGAAGATTTCCAGCCAGCCAGACAACCATTCCCACCCTCTCAGCTCCCCAGACCAGTTCCACTGGATGTAAAGGCCAGTTTCCACTCCAAGAGCTCCATGCAATCAAAGCTGTGTCCACCATCGCCCCTCCAGAGCAGCCAGGACCGTTGCTTACACAAACAGAAGATAAGCAGATCCTCTAGGCTACTCCAAAAACCACATGCTCCAGCCAGCAAACTACTTGCCCCCATCAATCCACGGAAGAATCAAATCCCAGAGCCAGAACCCTGAAAGCACCATGGCACCAGACAGACAGGGCAGCGTCGTGGGGCCACCCTCAGCACTGGTGGGAGCACTGAGCCATACTGGCTTCCCCCGGGCTGCCGGAGAAGACTGGCAGAACCTCCTGTCCACTGTCCCCGGCTGGCACGCAGGACACGCAGCCTCCCACGTGCTACCCCAGGGCTCAGGGCTGGTGGGTGAGCAGCACCCACCTCCCTGCTGCTCAGCAGGTGAAGACAAGCTTAACCCTTGTGCATACCTGCAGCCAAAGGAATGACTCCATGCTGAGGCTACATTCCCTTCAGGAATAAGCAAGGAGTAAGTCTGACCTTCCACAGCCATCTCTAAACCAAGGAGGAACTCAGCGTTTAGGGAAGGGATAATCTTTACTGTCCCAGGTAAAACATAAGAGTGTCCCCAGGCAGCAGGAAGCTTTGCCCAGGCTGCTGACCTAATCTCAGCCACCAGCAGCTTAGAAACTGCATCCCACTTCACTTATCCACCAGGTTTAACCAAGGGGGACCTCAGGCTTCTGCTTCTTTCCTCCAAACCATCACAGCCCTGGGAGGGAAGATGGGAGGAGAGAGCCAAAAAGCCTGCTACCTCTGACCAGGGGCAGCTGGCTGTCTGCGCAACATCCCTGCCAGGGCCCGGCAGGAGCAGAGACAGGGACCCTGCCTGCTCCCAGGATTGGGCAGAGCGCTGCCTCCCATCCAAAGAGAGCCTGGGGGCAGCCAGGGCACAGGGACAGTGCTGGTGGCCACAGTCCCCTCAGCTCGGCAGGACACCCAGGGTGCGACACCCAAAAGGTGACACAGGTCAGGCACATCCGACCCCCGCTGTGATGTACTGGACGGATGGCCAGTTTAATGAGACTATGGTGTGGCAGCCACAGAGCCAGCTCACTGCAGTCACGTCAGCTCCTCGGCGTCTTTGCCTCCACGACTCCTCGCTTGGAGCCTTTGCTGCCGGGGCAC
>NW_010227950.1:4151-6501 GCF_000690775.1 Eurypyga helias | reverse complement strand
GCTTCTTCCCCCCCACGTCGCCTCGCTTGGAGCTTTTGCTGCCGGGGCACGCATCAGAGCTCCTCTGACATCACACGCACAACCCCGGAGGGGCGATGCTGCAGCTTTTCCAGAGGTTTGGAGATTTGCTGGCTTCCTGGAGGGTCTTGCAAGGCTGTGGCTCTGCCTCTGGCACAGCAGAAGGGAAAGAAAAGGCTGTGTAGGGTCTGTAAAACGCTGGCCCGTGGTGCCACTCAAGAAACAGGAGCCTGTTGGTGTAACCTGCAACCTGAGCAGCGAGCAATAAAAGCGAGCGCTTTCGTTTGCGAGCTGCAGCCTGGTTCACTCCAGCGCCCGCTCTGTGCTCGGCACACGAGGGGACCAGCAAAAACCAGCAAGGCCCAGTATCGCCTTCCACAGAGACCGTGGCACAAGGCCGGGTGGGAACGTTCCTCGGGCCTCATGGGAGGAGCGGGAAAGGAGCTCCGAGAGCCTGGGAACAAAGAGGTGCCTCTGCAGCAGGCAGCAGCTCGGGGGCCGGGGCAGGGGGCTGTGCCATTGCAAATTAGCTGTTTTACGGGAGCCCTGGGAGCAGCGCAGCACTGAGGAAGGCTCCAGCTTATTTTCTGTGATTGAGCCCGTTCTTACCCACCTCTCCCATCTCCCGGCCAATCCCCTCAGAAAGCGGGAGGGCGCTGCCTGCCAGAGGAGAGGCCCCAGAGGCGCCTGCCAAGGCGGTGGGAAGCGCTGCGAGCCCAAAAGCAAGACTGGACCCGCCTGGAGCAGGAGCTCCTGTCCCACAGCTCGGGCTGTTAGCTCCAGCAGGCTCTCCTCATCTTCCTGGGAGCTCAGGCCTGACCGAGCTCGTCACTGAGCTATTTTTCCAGGCTACAGGGCTCAGAGCAGAGACTCTTCCACCCGAAGTAAGGTGTGCTTGGCAGGAGGGACAACAGAAAGAACAGGGGGAGCTCCAGCATCTTCCTGGCAGGCGTGCCCTGCACGCACTGCAACGGACGTCACCAGCAGTGAGAACACCACCCCTGCCCAAAAGCAGAGCAACCAGAACAATTCTTCCACACCAAGCAGAATGACTAGAAACCGAAGGCCACAGCTACACTCACATATCTGTAACTTACAGAAAACCTTCCCAAAACCATAACAAACCCAGCTAAGCCAGAAAGCAGGTCTGCTGCCTGGCAGGAGCAGCCTTGGGGAAGGCACGCTCCTGCTGAGTGCTTCCCAGGACAGGGAGAGGAAGGCCAGAGCCTGCCAGCAGCAGAGGACACACACATTTCATTGCCTTCCCCAGGCAGAGGGTCGAGGGCTGGATTAGGATATCCGACTTGGGATGGCTTGAAATCCCAAATGCCCTTTACACGCTTTTTCGTGACCTGGCCGCTTCCCCCAGCTGGCAGGCAGAGGGAATGGGCTCCACTCCTCTCTGCAGGCGAGAAGACCTCTCGAGGAAGGGGTCTCCCAGGCACCCAGGGTCCCCAGGAGCTCCTCTGGCCCACACAGAGCTGCAGCAAAGCCCCAGGGTCAAGCAGCGAGTGTCTGCAGAGAAGACGAAGGAGCAGACACCAGGCTAGACAGGACAGGCAGACAAGAGCACAGGGGCTCAGCCAGGCAGCGCCGTCTGATCCCGTCCCACGGCAGCACCTTCCCGGCAGAGCAGGGCAGGCTCTGTAGCTTTAAGAGTCCTCCCTCCCAGCCCACGGTGTCAAGGAAAAATCTGACACGTTTTTTCTGGTGGATGTTAATGGACAAGCTAAAACAGCCAGTTGCCTTTTCCATTCATTTTCCACACATCCCCCTGGGACGCCTGCTAATGAAAGAGCCGATTGTGCCCCTGCAGAGGAGCAGGCAGGTAGGGCGGGAGCAGCAGCGGTTCCAGCAGCCCAACGCGGCAGCATATTCACACAGCTCGGGAAGAAAAGGCTACAAAGGAGGGTGGCCTGGGGCAGAGACCCCCGCTACAGGCTGCCTGACACAACAGCCCAAGCAACCCAGCCCTCGGGCAGACTTTCAGGTCCTCGGGGGCTTTGTGAGATGCGGGTGGCAGCAGCAGAGCTCCCGGCGTGGTCCTCGCTGCCCCAGTGGGACGAGGTGCCACCGAGGGGCAGGGCAGCGGGCTGCCACGGGGAGCACAGCGGGGACACCGGCGTGGTTTCGTAGCCCACAGCTGGAAGTGCCAGGGGGAACAGCTCACCCCAGCCCCTGGCACGGGGGAGAGTCTGAACCAGTCCCATATCCTCCCTGGGGCACAGGAGGCCCCTTTTCCCACTCAATACCAGGTCTGTCTCTTGCAAGCGGTGGAGCTTTGCTTGGAAAAGACAGAGCGAGCCTTTTCCAGCCCCGCACAGCCGCTTGC
>NW_010227950.1:2100-4053 GCF_000690775.1 Eurypyga helias | reverse complement strand
GTCACGAGCCACGCTCTGGTGACCACAAACGGCAGCAAATAGCAGAGGGGTTTGTGTTTCCACTTAGGCTGCGGCACCCTGGCTAACAGAGGTACAGCTTCCGTCACGCCCCGGCTCCCCGGCCCTGACACGCAGCCCTGAGCACACAACAGCACCTTGTCCCCTCCCAGGGCAGGGGTCTGCATGGGACCGGCTAGGGCCACCGTCCCTCCTCCCCGCTGCACGCCTACGGGGCAGGTGAGGCAGCAGGACCCTGCGGAGCGCGGGGTCCCAGCCGGGCTGAGGGATCCCGGTGGGACCCGTTTTGTACGTACGCTTCCCGCCACTCTTCAGCAGGTTGCCGAGGCTGACGGAGGCCGTGCCCCGCAGGTCATTTCTATGGCAGCTCCACACCTTCAGATCCAAGTGGCTCTGTGCCGTCACGTTCCTGCAGAGACAAAGAAGGGGGCCATCACCATGGCCTTATTCCTGCTCCATGCCTGGGGAGCAGGAAGCACCAAGCTTGCCAAAGCCAGGGTGCAGAGGGAGGCGGGCATAGCCATGGGGTGATGGGAGATCCCCCCCTTCTCACTGCCCTCCCAGCCTGGCTGTCACTGGCAGCGTCCTCATCGGGGGACAAATATCTCCGACATCTGAGCAGCCACAGCTGATGGCACAGTGGGGTGAACTGGGGCGCACAGGACCAGCACCAGCCCCACACCGGGGAGTCATGGAGACTTACAGGATGAGGATCTCATTCCACAGCAGCTCAGAGCTCCCCATCTGCTTCCCCGTCTTCTTGGTCTCGCTGGGCAGCCCATCGCCCGCCACCTCCACGTAGCAGTTCATCCGCGACGGGCGGCTGTGTACCTTGGGCTTCACGGACCCGACTGGGCAGGGGGGACAGGCAGAGGGTCAGGCAGCTACAGGGGAGACCCTGTCCCAAACACCTATCCCTGTCAGCTCAGGGGGCCACAGCTCCCCATAAAGTCAAACTGCTTTTGGGAGTGGGGGAACAAGGAGCGACTCTGATGGCAGCGATGGCCGTATCCATGTCGTATCCAGCGTTCACCCATGCCATGGCCCCACACCCAAAAGCTGCAGGAGTGTCACAGTCCCCACAGACACCGCCCTACCCCAGGGCTTGGGGGCAAGGTGGGGACAAGGGGGCTCTGCCAGAGCAGCTGGGCATAAGCACCCACCTGGCCAGGCTCAGCAGCCCCCCAGGCAGCGGTGCCCTGCGCAGGGGCTGTGGGGCAGAGCCTGGGACGCAGCTCCAGGCATCGGGAGCCATCTCGCGGCCACAGGAGCACTGACGTGTCCCTGGCAGGGCCACGGAGCCACGTCCCAACAGCAGCCGGGGAGAGGAGGGGGTGGAGCCCAGCCAAAGGATGCTCTGCTTCCCTGGGCGCCCGTGGGATGCAGAACAGTGCTGGCCTTCCGCAGCCCCTGCTCCACCTCACCCCAGAAGGTCTCCCAGCCCAGATGCACCCAAAGTCCACATTCCCTGCCACGGGGGACCCACCTTTCACGGAGAGCTGGGACTTCTCGCAGGGCGGCCCAGCCCTGGCCCTGCTGGAGCTCGCAGCGGCCATGGCATCACCCCTGGCTGGAAGCAGAGAGAGAGGAGACACCTCAGCACCGCTCCCACCGTGCAGAGGGAGCCAGGGCTGCACTGGGGTCCTCAGTCTGCCCCTCCGGGCCCAAACGTTACTGCAGGAGTCCCACATGGCTGCAAGACTCAGCAATGGACAGGATCACGCCTGGGAAGCATAGATTCGCCCTCATAAACCAGCCCCGCACCGCAGGCAACAGCAACGCAGCACCCTAGGGAGAGAACTCCCCTTCCACCGCACCACCATGGCCTGAAGAACTGAGTCCAGCTGGGGAGCCAACGCTTAGCCCTCTGCACACCCCGTCTGGGTGGCTGCAGCTCACCCTGACCCAAGGCACGAGGAGAAGCAGTTTCCAAAG
>NW_010227950.1:419-1940 GCF_000690775.1 Eurypyga helias | reverse complement strand
CTCAAGGACAGCCCAGGCCTCTTCCTGGCAGCAAAATCCCACAGAAAAATCGGTCCCATCTACCCTAACACACTGCACAGGGAATGGGGACCACAGCTGCTCTGAACACAGATCACACCAGAGCAGGCTACGAGCCCAGACCTCCACTTCCCCAAGCGCTCACCACTTCCTCGCTCTCCGGCGCCACGTCACTGTCACCACGGCACTTCCCCCTGCCCCTTCTGCTGCAGCTTTCCCTTGGAATCACCCACCGGGGACAGGGAGCGGGCAGGAAGGACGCACAGCCAGGGATGCTGGCAGAACACGTGGCTGGGCGCCTCTGCCGAAAGGACTGACCACAAGTAGCAGGATGAGGTCACGTATCACGCAGAAGCACGAGGTGCTCAGCCTGGGACCACAGAGTCAGCTCCTGACTCACACCGACCTCCTGAGCATGCAGGTAGCAGTCCCCCGCTCCATGCTTCCCAGGCAGAGGAGCTGGAGAGGATGTGCCGAGCACAGGCACGCACAGTGGGTGTCAAGGTCACAGACCAGAGGGTCCCTGCCCCCCAACACAGTGGAACAGACAGAAGCATTTGCTGCCCACTGACAGGCAGGAGCAAAGAGGAGCCTCAATCCTGCCTCCCGGGGCAGCAGTGAGGGTTCAGATGGGGTTAATCCTGATCTCCCTTCCCAAGCCACCAAAGCCAAGAGCACCCCTCCTGCCCAGCCCTGGACTGGAGTGTCTGCCAACCTCTCCCGCCCTTGATCAGCAAGAAAAGGGGGAGCATCTCCAGCCTCTGCCACCTCCCCTCTCATGCAGGAGTTTCTCTCTTCCCTGCCCTCTCCCCACACCCTCATCAGACCTCACCAAGCTCCACCTCAAAGCCAGGTTCCTTTTTAAGTCCCCTCTCACAAACCAGGGTCTCCGCTCTCCACCCTTTCTCCGTGCCAGCCGTGTGTCCTCAGTCCCCAGCATGGCAAACCCACTGAGCACCCCACGCTCAGCTGAGACCTGGCTGGTGCCTCGTACAATCCCCACCCCTGCCTGGAAAACCTCACCTGGTACCAGACTTGCTGCTGCCTCGGCTCTATCAGAGGGTGGCTAGAGGCTTGCTAATGCACCCATCTCCACCCCCTCATGAGTGGGCGAGAGCTGACTTACAGAGGGAGGTCGTTCATAAGACTAATTACACTTGGTATTACTACAGTGACTCCTACTCCAATTACGCTGGCCCACAGACCATCCCAGCCTTCCCTTAGGATACTGTTATTCCTTGTGTTTGCTATGACTCCCAAACTCCACATCGCCACTTATTTCATTAGTGCCATCCAAGTAGGCCCATAGAAAACAGCCGGGCGCACGTGTCCCTCCTGCGCCAGCCTGTGCCCAGCCCCCGGGAGACACCGACCAGCCAGCCTGTCCTTCAGGGCCTCTTCCGCCAACGCGAGTGACCTGCACCCCGAAGCCGCTGCGGTAAGACCCGAGGCTGAACCCCTGCAGCGACTCTGAACCCCCAGTCCTCCCTCGCAGCGGCTGGA
>NW_010227950.1:0-324 GCF_000690775.1 Eurypyga helias | reverse complement strand
CCGCCGAGCGTGACCTGTGACCGAGGCTTTTCCACTTCCCAGCCCTCCCTCGACTCCCCTGGCCCACACTCACAGACTCGCCTGAGCGTCCCACGACAGACGAGGACCCGGGGGCCTCACCACCCCCAGTTCCCTCACGGCACGCTCCCGTGTCCGATGACAGCGGAGAGCTGTCCCCTTGGGCTGTGCCCATCCTTTTTTGGTTTAAGCCTCGAGTCCTTTTCCCAGTATGGTTTTTCCTGTTTCTACATCATTTCGCTACAGCTCACTTTCATCTCCCCAGCCAGGTCAAACACCCCTGAGCTGTCAGAGCCGCTCCGCGCT
>NW_010227949.1:17511-17716 GCF_000690775.1 Eurypyga helias | reverse complement strand
ATACACACATTCATTCCTCACTATATAGATTTTTTTAGTGAACAGCATAACCGGAGGATTCCTGTGGGAGCTGCTGTTCTGTCCCCAGGGCCAGGCTGTGGAAGTTGTGTGGCCAGTACACGCGTGTGCTCAGGCATGAGGGGCAGAGCCAGCCTTCTCGCTGTGAAGAGGATGGCTGGGTGAGGCCGTGGAGGAGGGGGTGGGA
>NW_010227949.1:2404-17172 GCF_000690775.1 Eurypyga helias | reverse complement strand
AAAAAATTTTTAAAATTTGCTTTTCCCCATTTTCTCTCTTTTTTTTTTTCCTTCCCTTTTTTTTTTTTTTTTCCAGAATGCCATACAGTCAGCTGGCCAGCAGGAACTTCATTTATAACTGTCAATTTAACAGTTCATTTATTTCATTGAAGCAGTGAGACACAACAGGGGTGTGGTAACCATGAGATAATCACACCTCTGGGGTCTTACGAGGAAAGGAGAAACAGCCAATTCTCTCTAATCCCACAGGGGTGTGATTAGTGCTCCTGATAGCTACAGCCAAGGAGGTTATGAGATAAATTGTGCATTTCATGTTCTAGAAAAAGAATTAAATTAAAGTTAAATGTTTAACCAGCCTCATTCAAGTTCTGTAATTCATCTTGATTATAGATATGTATGATAATGAACACTGATCCATATACATATATCTACTTTATAATGTTTGACAGACAATAGGGGTAGTCATTTGGATCCAGAATTTTACTACACATAGAAGGTAGAGCATATAGCTGCTTGTCTGTCTGTAAGCCTTATAGGCAGGGATCCATCATCATGCTATCCAAGAGCTCCTCTGGGCATGCAGTCCTTACATCCCTATCTATACAAACTGACTGGATCCCAGCAGCAGACACTGCATTTTCCACAGCTGTCATGGGTGACCCTGCTAATCAGTTTCATGAAAGGCTTATCTATGTCTGCTATGGAAGATTCATTCATCTCTCATACATGATGCTTCCACTAGAAAACATATAATAGGTGTTATGATGCTTTCACTAGAAAATATATAACGGGTATTTGGCAGACAGGCAACTGCATCATGGAGGACAGAAATTACAGAATTAATGTCCTCCTCTATTAGGTCATATTGCTTGTTTCCACCCCCAGTGCTGTCTGTAGTGTAGTGTGTCCTGTTGAGTTCTAAAAGGCTCACTGAGGAACACCAATTTATTTTGAAAGTGAAACATTTTTAAAGAACAATTTTTATGATTGAAGACTAAACCAATATTCCTTTATCATGAGCACTGGCATGTGAAAGAGCCTGTGTCAGTGTTGTGTGGTTGATTCCTCTTGCTGCTTCTTTCTCCTTCCCCTGAAGTCTTGACTGAAGTAATGGTGAGATCCTCTTCTGCACCTCCATGGTTGGCTGCCAGGTGCCCACCAAGCTGCCCTATTACTCCTCCCCTGTCAGCAAGACAGGAGGGAGAAAATAAGTTGAGGAGGTAGGGTGGCGATACACAACACACACAAAAAAAAATCAACAAACCCATGGTTCAATATAAAAGCAATTTAATAAAGAAAAGCTATCTTGGAGCTGGATGGAACATGGGGGCAGGTCCTGGTGTCTCCTCATAAAAGCCACCACTGCAGCCCCTCCCTCCACTACCAAAATCTTGCCACATAAACGTAATACAGAAGTCTGAAGGTAAGAGTACCAGTGTCAGCCACGGTACAGGAACCATGCTTGTTCCTGAGGGCAAGGGCAGTGCATTCAGATTTACAAACAGGACCTTCAAATAATATTGGAATGGCCAAAAGGCATCTGTGACTATTGCAGGTGTGAAATGATCCACTGCATTCTTCTGCGACCAACCAGGTTTCTGCTATCCTGTCGCCCCGTTGGCCCATGCTGGAGCCGACACTCAGGTAGTTCAAAGTGCCTCCCTGGGCACTTGGGATGTGGAGGCATGAAGAGGCAGCTCTGTCAGAGTGCAAATCCTACAAAACTTTCAGGAGTGTCTTCGAGGTTTGCTGTCTCTGTGGAATGACATAGGTGCTTCCAGGCAGTCTGCATTTCCACCTCCTCAGGCTGCAGGCATCCTCAGGATAGGGAAATAGATATTAAAATTCCCTTGGCTGTCGTGGCAATTTCAGTTGTCAAAGTCTGATCTGACACCCCTCAAATTTTTCAGTTAGTGCACTTGAACAGTACTTATCCAGCCTGGGAAAGGGAAAGCGTGATCTGCATACTTTTAGTATTTCTTGAACAGTTTCACTAGTTTTTCCTGTTCTTCCCTTTTTCTTAATAGGCCTGGCTGTGTGAGAGAGAATAATGGATAATGATTTACTCCACACACACAAAATGCCACATCGGTTTCTCCCAGGGTCATATGGACCTAACTCCAGTTTTGTTTTGCAGAACAACATAAACCAGCATAAAGTCTGAGTTCTGGGTCAAAAGAAGGCTACAGTCAGCTGAGGCATCTCCCAGTTAACCCCATTTTAGATATGAGAGATGTGGTTTCTCTGCTGTTGATAGAGGTATTATTCTTGCAATCAAAAAAAGAAAAAAAGAAAGAAAAAACACCAAACCCACAACCAAAACATCTATTTAAGTTTTCAAAATTAATTTCAATGTCATTATTCACCAAATCTGAAGTTATTTATTGTTAAGATTATTCAAAACGATGGTTGTTAGTTTAAGTGAATGCTCATATTTGTTGCCCAGCTAGAAGCACCTGGTAGGTGCTTTCAATGGTCTAGGGGTGTGTTTCGTGGCTGTGAACAAATAGGGTATATAGTTTTAACCATGACACTACAACTGTGATCCAACCCTTGGCCACCTTCTAAAGGGCATGGTCACCATAGAGGATGGAGGTTTTTAGGCTTCACAGAGGGATTCCAAGCACACTGTTTCTGTTGCTCTGCAGTGGACACCTATGGAGCAGTACTGCCGCCCTAAACCCGGGTTTCTCCCCCCTCAGCTCAAGACTGGTGCTGCCTCTTTGTTGAGCTGAGCTGCTGCAGAAATGTGAACCAAACACGAGCCTTTATGAGTCACCTGAAACTTTATAATGAAAGGCACGTGAAACATGTAGGTACCCCTTCAAACAATATCTTGGTGATTACTCAAATCTCTCTGGGCTACAATAAACAGCAGATCAGGCTAAGTCTGACTGGAAGAACATTCCCATACTCATGTAAAAATGGTGCAAATCCCAGCAGTAGTATTTCTGCAAGAGGTAACGCTTTGGAGCAATGCTGACGTATTTCTGTTACTAAGGCAGGTTTAGGAGAACCAGAGCTTTGATACCTGGGGCACTCTACAAAAATTAAAAGACTTCTTAAAAAAAATTATTCTTCTTTCAAAATGAAAGAGAATTATAACCCTTTTGTCCTAATGATAGGGAAAGGGTTTTAAATTCCTGAGTGTTCCCTCCCTCTAGCCCCAAAATTTTTGTAGCTGTGGCACTGAATGCAGTCCCATTATTTTTAATGATATATCAGGACTGGGTAGAAGAATAGCATACCATATATCAAAAGCTACACCCTTGGAAATCACAGAGCTCTTCAAGAAGCCACCAACGGGTTAAACGGTGACCTGACCAATTTGCTATGGTTCATTTGGTCTATGCTAATTGTTTTAAATGCTCACTTTGTGGCATATTCTTTACTGTGCTGATGGGAAGTGAGGCATATTTCTTTAGAGCAGGGATTCAAGGATACATTTATATTGGAAAGACTTTTTTCAGAAAAGTACAGGCGCACCTCAATAGTTCCACGTAAATAGCAATTAAGCTTCATCATTTATCCAGTTTAAGGAAATACATGAAATAAATACTTTTCAAATCCGTTTGCTTTGCTTGATTTTTCAATGTCACAATTTTTTCCTCTATTCTTCTGAAATGCCTAAAGTCAGATCGTTTCTTTCCCATTACCAGGCTTTTGTGTCTGCCTGTGTGGTGGGTGGCTTTTTTTTTAATCCCCTCGGACCCTGACCTGGTAGTCATTACTTTGTCTTTTATCTTCATCTTCTCTTTTATTTTTTCCTCCTTTTTTTTTTTATTAGACTAGTCAGCCTTGATATTAGTCTTCCTGAAGCTACTATCTATTACACTGTCAGCAAAGCAAGCTGCCTTACTGTAGGCCAAGTGTCAACAGAAGGTGAGGCAGAAAATCAGCCACAATCTAAAGCTAATTACCCTGCCTAGAAGTTAATTAAATACTTGTTAGGAGCAGCAGGGTAGATCCTAATTAAACTTGTCTAATAACAGTATGCTGACATACTCTGACACTGGGAATTCCTACAGGGTTTAAATAATTGTACAAAGGGCAATAATACCTGTCACATCATGGTGTGCAGGCAAACCCTGAAGATGCACATTTCTCAGTATTTTCTGTACTAATTTGCCACATATTGTGCACTTCACATGTGTTTAATTTACACATGTTTTAATTTTGGTGCCCTGGATCTTTCTAAATGACTTTGCTGTTGCTGATCTAAGTGTAAACCACTGCAAAGGGAGATGGTCACTAGTGTTTCGTTGAGTGATTTAGTACACTAAACCTGATAAAATCTTGCTGATGGTGATAGCTATCTCCAGCATTACTTAAGTAAAGCTGTGGCCTTTCCTTTCAGACTTAAGAGACAGTAGTGATTTTTTTCTGCAAAAGAAGAGGAGAGCCTGGCACACCTTGCCAGCTTTCACACATTCTTAATGGCCAAATTCTGCACCCACCTATATGCTGGGAATTTTACCCATTACACTTTTAATTCATAGGAGTGCCAGTGACAGAGAATGTTACCCCCACTGCTGAGTGTGTCTTACATCGACATCTCTTTAAACTAGTCAGATCTTCATTTACATTCAAAACAAAAGGAAGAGGAAACCACTAATAGGTGTAACTGCCAGCTGAATCGAAGGGGAGAGGAGAGGTGAAGGCAGGAGAAGGGGCTGATAACAGAAAAGAACCTCTCTCTTCTGCTTATTTCCAGCCTTTTGACGTTCTGGAAATATTTTTGTTTCCTGACAGGAAAACACAATTTGCCATCATTTCAAATAAATGAAGGTTCCCCGCAAACCACGGCAGGGTTTTTGTCTAATTGTTTTTAAGGCACCCTCTATGCCAGCAGTTTTAATACTGGTTAAAAACCTGCCGTTTGACCAGGTTCTGTTTTTCAACTGATGAGTTGTCACACTGCCTTGCGCGAGGGTTAATCCCCCATTGTGTCGCCCGATGCCACCTCAAAAGAAGGACGGCAACGACAAATATGCAGTTGCTGATAAAGCTTGTCTCTTCTGGAAAAGCCCCGAGAGGCCATGTCGCGTGCTGATGGTTGTTTACCGTGGCAAAACGCTGAACGTCAAATTCAGGAATGCAGTGTTTCAAAACTTTTTCTGTCTTTTCTCCCGGTAAATCAGTTTGCTCACTTGCTGTTCCTTTACTCCCCTTTATCCCCTCAATCATCTTTTCTAATAAGGGGGTTAGGGCTTGGGTGGTAACTGGCACTGGGCACTCAAAGGTAGGTTGGATGTTCCCATCACTAGACCATACTCCAAATGCCATGTTAGTGAAACTAATTAAATGGAGGGCCATAATGGGAAACTAATCAGACATGAGACAACTTTAGAGGGGGCTGAAATAAGAGACCTGCAAGGACTCAAGTCAGTCGTAGTACTTTCATTTTGCACCCTCTCCCTACACAGCAAGGATTAATGGAAAGATATAAGTGCTCTGATCTTTTCTGGCAAGACTATTGTAGAAATAATCAATTAACCTTGGGAGATCAAATTGACGGTGCTTAAGCATGAAGTTATTTAAAATGCCAGATTATCTAGGCAGATGAATACATTTGTTGCAATACTAAAAGGAAAATGAAAGTATTTTTTCCAAACTTGGTTTTTCTGAACTGATTTAACATTATTTCCCCAGTAGTCAGCTCTGCCTTTTTCAGTGTGCACTTTAACACATTAAAACAAAATGAGATTTGATGTACTCCATAAAGAGACTAGTGATTTTTCTCTCTTCCTTCATGGAGTGGGAGGGTTATTATAGAAAATAGCTTATAGTAACCTCATGCTTTTAGCTCTTTACTTTGTTTATTTGACAATTTGATTATTTGGGTTCCTGCCTTCTGTGGTGATTTTGGTTGGTTAGCATTCTGGTTATATCATCTGATGATGCTTCATCTATGTGGTAAGAATTCCTTTTGTCCTTTAAAAATATGAAGAATGTGAAATATTTTTATAACATTGGTTATTTTTATCAAATACAAGAATCCAGTCAGATGTTCTTTAAACAATGAATTTAACTTAGTTTGGTTTGAAAAGATAGCAATTGTATTTTATTAAAATGCTTTGGGCTGTGTTATTCAGATTAATAACCTCTTTACTATTTAATCACACTGTAATAAGACGAGGACAACATAAAGTTCTAGCAGCATCAGGCCCATTACTGCAAGCTTCAGCTGTGATCTGGCATGTAAGAATATGCTTAATGTAAGCACGCAAGCAATGGCAAAGCTTGTATGCTTGAAGCTGAGCATGCATACACACACAGGTTTAAGGCCTTCTTTAAAGAGAATTTGTGAACAACCCCACTGATTAAATTGATCCAGTTCTATAGTTACCAGAATGGCACAAATTTGATCACATGAATTTTTAATCAATTTTGATCACATGAATTTTTTTAATCAATTTTGATCACATGAATTTTAAATCAATTGTTTCGTTAAAATGGAAAAGTTGCATTTTATTCCCTCATTCATTCACACTTTCTTTCATTTAATCTGTTATATTTTTATTCTTCATTTATTTAGAATGTTGCAGCAGTTTAGATCAAATATGGCAATTTAATTTGCAACCACACTAGATTTTAATCTGACTTTCATTAGCTGAATTTGTACTTTTTATTCCAAGCTAAACAGAAAGTACAAATGCATGTAGGACAGTAAGGAAACATGCACACAAAGACATATGGGCTGAACTGTGAAGGTATAGTGTGTAAACCTGTTCAGATGGTTCAAATTCATCCAGTTGCACTTGGCTAGCAGCCACACCGGATGCAGAAATTGCCATCCCCAACCCTCAGTAGCACTGAAGGTTGCATAGAGGGATGAAGTGATATATTTACATGCACCCCCACCTAAGGCAAACCGAGGCGTATTATTTTAGCTGGTGCTGGTTGTGACTTGAGCTGACTCAGTTGTCTTTGCCTGAAGCAGGGCAGGGAGCCTCCACTGAGCTTTTCTCCTGAGCTGTATTTCAGCTGGCAGTGACAAGCTGTCATGGAGTTCTGATGTGATCAACCACTTCACTTGGCTCCAGAAAGGGCATATGTCCATGCTCTCCTGCTTCCATTCCTTGACTACGTACCCTCTCCTCATTCAGTCCTCCTCCAGAACATGAATCTGTCAGCCTAAGAGGGAAGTGAGGACAAGAAGCAGAGGAAGCTCTTGGTGGGACTGGCACTCAAGACAGAAGACAAAAGGAGCGGGGAACAGCTAGGACCAAAAACAATGTGTGATGAAGGGGTTAGTTATGAAGCGGATGTTTGGGGAAATTATTCTCTAAACTTGGAAAAAGTCAGAGGAAAAATCATTTGGAAGGTCTTGAGCTATTACCTATGGGCAGAAGTGCTAAAGACTGTCAGAAAGGGGATAGCTTTTATGGACAATGTGTCATGGAAAAGGATGACATGTCACAGAAGCCACAGATTGGCCAATCCCTGATTAAAGATACTCAACTCTCAGTCAAATGCTTTCTTAATAAGTTTATCAGTGAGCACACGTCCTTCCTCAAGCTTGGGACAGTGCATCAAACATTAGCGACACTCTTCAAGGTCACTCAAGTAGCAGGACTCCTTTACATACAACATAGTCTGGCCAGGACAATTCATGGCAGCAGAAAATTACTGGATGTCTTAAAACTGTAAGAAGTCTGCTTTGAAGGACGAAATGGGTTAGTAGAAAATGACATTTCTTCAAAAGACAGAGCTGGAAGATCATTTGAAGACTAGAATCCCTCACGTTTGGAAAAACTACCATGGCAAATACTTAAGGGTTACGATGGGTAGCCAATTGAACATGAACTCTCAGTCTACTACTGTGGTAAAGTACTAGTACAGCTCTTCAATTCATAAAGAAACAGGAGTAGAAAGTAGGACTGCTGTATTGCTTTTCAGATCCTCTGCCTGGCTAAAGTGTCCTTAGTTCAAGAACAAGGATAATAAATTAGAGGGAATTTAAAGAAGAACCACAAGAATGTTTAAGAAGTTGGAAGCATGATTTAAAGCAAGAGAAATTCAACTTGTTTAACTGAAAAAAGAGAGAAGGTTAAGAGGTGACTTGATGGCAGTTTAAAAGTATAAACACAAGGAGCAAAAATTTGCTGTTGGAGGGCTCTTTTGACTAGAGTAAGTGAAAACAACAGAGTACAAAGTTAAAAGGTGACAAATAGAGTTTAGGAATAACATATTTGCCCTTAACAGTAAACGTAATTAGCCCATCAAACAGTCTATTGCTGTAGCTGATTCTCCCTCTCTGGATATTTTTAGTTGAGGCTGAACTATTTATGAAATACTATCCCTAACACAAAATAAAACTTGTTCTACAAAGCCTATGGCCTGTGTTTTACCAGTAGTTATAACAGCTGACAGTAACAGTTCTTTTTTTGGCTTTTCAATGTATGATGCTTCTAATCAGTGATAAATTAATTGAAGCAAAGGAAAACTTTACAAAACCTATTCTAGAAGACAAAAGCAACTATATAATTTCTTTTTTTTTTTTTTTTTGCAAGTCTTTTATTGCTGTTACTTGCCCTTGGTTTTTAAAGTTCATTTCTCTGCTGAGCACAGCCACTTGTATATGGAAGCAGTGTTGCATAGTAAATGGTGCTAATGCAAGTTTTTTCCTTTCAAAGTCCAGCTTTAAGATAATACAATGGAAATAATGGTGCTTGTGCCTCTCCTGGATAATCTGCATTAAACATTCTCCAGCCACTGCCAACATGGCAGCACAAAGGGAAAGAAATGCAGCAAGTCCATGGTACGTCAATGGCACAAAGCCCGTGTGAATATTCTGTGTGATTTGTTCACTGATTCTTACTCAGCAAAGCCACTCCTCAGTAGTCCACCTTCACAGGAACCTTTGGTCTTCACTGTTCCTGGTAAATAACCACTAAAGGCAGATGCCAAAAGGCATGCCAGAAAGAATAGCAATGACTCAGGGAAATCTGCAAATTTTAAAAACAAAAATGTGCATCTCTGGCATATCCCACAGTCTTACAGAGGGAATTCCAAGCAGCGTACCTTGCAGAAGCTGAAACCCCACGGCTTGAATGTAATGACTCTCTTCTACGCACATAAGGGGAAAAACAATGTAATCCTTGCTTTGAAAGGGATGCTTGTTGCTGTCTTTTCTGTGAGAAGATGAGATAAGGCAAAGAGAAGTCAGACCACAGTCAGAAAGCAAACCATGTGTTTTCTCCACAAGACTACAGTCCAAATGCACCACAGTAGACCTTAAACTGCATGCACAGCCTCAGCATAATGGGTGGTGTAATTGCTAAAACCATCAGCATTACATTGCTGCTTCTGTGTGTACGCTGGTTAATTGCAGTCAAATCCTTAGATGTGTTAGGATCAAATTGGCTTTTGTACCAACCAAGAATGCCTCTCCTGTCTTCCATTCTTTGACTGTCACCATCTATTGCAGCCTCAGGGAAGTGCAACCTGACATCACCTTTGTCCAGTGCAGGAGTGATGGGCTTTCCCTGGTAGATTCCTTTGGGATTATATTTAACAATTTAATACTTCTAATTCTAAGTGATTATTTTTCCCAAAGCAAACATAGTTTAAGGAATTCATGCTTGGTCTGATTTCCCATGAAAACTTGTTAGCCTTTTTCCTTGGATTTTCTGTTATTGTAGCGCTAGAGTAGATGGTCTGTGAGAGACAAAGTCCTTATTCTAGAATAGATAATTAACGTAAAAAGCAAGAGAAGTTATGGAAAAAATAGCAAGAGCATTCATTTAAAAATGCATCATTCCAAGCTTCTGTGAAACACATCAATATAAGCATGCAATTCACAGCCCTCAGGCACTGAAGAACAATCTGTACAGCAAGTCCAATCTGTCTAGCAATCACTGCAAGTCCAAATATTAGGTATCTGCTCCTGAAGGCCTGCCTGCCTAGACCTGCTGACATCTCCCATAAGACCAAATCTTAAGACCTTTAGCTGCATGTAAAACTAGCAGAATGACACAGAAATGTATCAGGCTAAGGAGCTGCTCCCTGTGGCAGATTTGGCTTTTTTTTAAGATCAGTGTGGGGTCAAACACAGAACATGAACTTAGGAAAGAAAATTCCCTCCTGTTAAGCTCTTCTACAACCTAAGTTTTCATGTCAAGGAAAGTGATACTTACAGCACTTACCCATGTACATATAACATCCAGGTGAAAAGTATTTTGTAATTGCAAAATGTTGTTATCATCCTCAGTTTAATTTACAGTTATTCATTTGCTTTACTATTGGATTGTAGGAAGTAAGCAATCAACCTTCTTGTGGAAGAGAGAACTTTGAAAACTTGCTGATGTTAATTCACCAACTGGTAACATTCAGGCATTTTGGAAACACGCCTCGTGTTCTTTCAAACAAGAATTTAGCAAATAGAGCATACAAGGTAGCAATAATGTTTTACCTGACAGATCTTTACTACAGAAAATGAGGCTTGGATGATGAGGAGAGAATACAGAAAACAAAAAGGTAAAGGAAAAGAATAACAAATGGAGAAAAATTTTGGAGCAGGGGGAGAAAAGAGGTGGTTAAAGGAGAAAAATGTTTTGCCAGGATACAAAATGAAAGTAAGCTAGTGAGTGACTAAAAGGGCAAGTATCCAACTTCTGTAATAAAGAAGTCATGAATTAGAGCAGCAAGGGAAAGGATTAGAACAGAGAAGCTTTAATGTAGTTAGGAAAGAAGACTGTAGCAAACTGCAAAGCAGGCAGAAGGGAATTAGAGAAAAGGAAAAAGATGAAAACTGGAAAAAAAAATGAATGGCATATGTCCATTTACTAGGCAGTCCACTGAATGTCAGAGGACTGGACAATAAATAAAATACAGTTTGCCTTTCCTAGTCTTCTGTTTTACAAAAGGACAAAAAATGGTAAAGACAGTTGAAATAGGTGCAAAACAAATAGATAGAAGTCAGTATGTGTAATAGCCTGAAAATGCTATCTATCCATTAAGTATATTTTAGCCTGGATTCCTAAAAAGAGTATCCTTACGGATTTTTGGTCTTCAACTACCCAGCTTTCTCTCATCCTTACTAGCTTTTGCCAAGTCCAACCAAGAGCGTCTCGGAGATATTAAATGTTTCTTGTTTCAAGGAAAGCAGCTGCTATGAAGAGACAAGAAATCCAAAGCAATCCCTGCCCACCAATGACAGAAAATTGCAGTACACACACAGATGTTCTCTCTTCTGCAACTAGTAAATAAAAACCATGCAGTTAATAAGCACAGATGCAGAACAGAATCGCCCACAAGACATGCAGCCTCTTGTTCAGCTGGTATTTGGAGACGGAAGAGGGAACTGAGGAAACTAGTGATCTGTAGAAGGCTCATCAGGCACCTTTAAAAATCTGGGAAGTTTTGGGGCATTGTAGGAAATGCTGGAGGGAGCTCAAAATATAGTAGAGAAGAACTGCAGACTGGGGACATGGGGAAAGAGATCCCTTGAGGACGTGGGGAGAGGCTAAGGTTATTGTGGAGGGGAAATCACAGGACACAGGGAGGAGAAGCAGAGTCCTTACAGCATGGTGCTGTAGGAATGTAGGATGTGAATCCATGGGAAGCCAGGCTTTCACCCATCCACTCCTCCTGAAACTGTATGTTTCCTCAGTACACTTGGTTAATTCACCAGTGTGCTGATAAAAACTGTATAGAATGAAATGCTGTTAAACTATTAAATGCTTATATTCAGAACAGTGTTTGAGGGAGTTGTTCATAAAGTACAACTCTGTAAAGGAAAACAAGTGGTGGCCGTATCACCTTTGAGGTGAAAGGACACTTTTCTAGTCTCAGTTATGCTGGTATAAACCAGAAGTAACACCAGGTTGACCTGATGTGAGGTTTTATAATCACCAGTAGAAGAAAAAACATGCTTGTGGTGTACGATGATGTCCACATTTTATTATTTTACTATGTCAGGAATTCTGGGTATTCATTTGTAAAGAATAGCTTCCACTAGCACTTTAGAAAAAAGTAAGCAGAAGGTCATCAACAAGGGAGCTGAGAGAATAATATATCATGAATAATGTATTAAATGATTTCAGCCTTTATCTATTAATGAATTATCTTCAATCATCTTATAATTTTCTTGAATGTATTTGTAATTCAAAAGTACTCCCCATGCAATTTCTCAAAAAAATTATTTCTCTAAATTTTTCTTGGTCTTTTTGTGGATAGAAAGTAGCTGAAATTTGAATTCAATTAGTTTGTTTTTAATAGGACATAGGAGTAGGAGTTTCTGTTTCTGTTCCCTCACAAACACACTTCTAAGAACTGTGCTACCTATACAGCGTTAAACTTTTAACCATGAAATCTCTTCCTCTAATATTTTTTTTAAGCGTTCCATTTCCACCAGTACCCTAACACGATGTGCAGCGTGCTAGGGCAGTCACTGAAATTCAACACCTAGGGTCTACTGCCTGTTCCTGGCACAATCTTTTCTTCCTAAAGAACAAATTCTGCTATGGGTGTTCACGCATCTCTTGAAGAATTGAAGTGCTGGAAGGTCTGAAAAGAACCTTTTCGTTCCAAACACATCAAATGCTAGTGGTTTAGTAGCTGACCAGGCTTTCCCTTTTCCCCGCCCCCCCCCGCCCCGTATCAGGCTGTAAATAACTCCCAATGACCTTAATGGAAATCTATGGAGGTCCCTAACGTAGAGAATAAACACAAGTTTTCATTCCTCTTTCCAACACACCAAATAGGATATTATACCCCACTGACACTTTTTAGATATTATGAGTTGACTTTACCTTTACTCCTAATACTTTAAGTTATAATAGTGTCAACCATACCTGCACTGGAATCCTGCAGTCATAATTTGAGTGACTGAAAAAGATATTATTTCTAATTTTCATGGCATAGTCACAGAACCAATCTATACTGACTTGCCAAATAAAAACAACATAATTGTACAGATACTTAGTCCAGACAACTCCTTCCAGTGTGCAGAGATGTGCAGAGGTCCCTTCCATGTGAAGATCCAGCAGCCTGTTCTGAAATTTCTAGGGGTGAAGGAGTCTTACTGATTTGGAAAGTGTTGGCAAAGGCTGGCTTGTTTTGAAACTCAATTTTTCATCACTGATTGTGGTAAGTGTCTGGCAAGTCTGTATTATCTGTACAAACTCCATGAACCTCTAGAGACAGACCTATTGCTGTGTCTTCCACAGTAACTTTTTGACCCTCAGTTGAAGGTGTTCAGTTGACATCTGTACATCTTTACTAATTTCTCAGGAATTAAAAGATGTCTGCCTACTTGAGACACAGGGTACAGAACATTCAAAAAATTATGAATTCCCACATTCACGTCACAGCTGCGTTTTTTTGAACGCCACTTCAAATAGGTTTCTAATGGGCAAAATGTGTCTATCTATATTTCAAATTCACAGCACGTGACGTAATTTCTGGCAAGCTGAAGAGAAAAACAACTTCTTGAGTTGTGAATAGCAGTGAGTCTGTCCGAGCCTTCTTCCAAGTTCCAAGCTCTTTTCTCTTGGTCGCTCGCCTGTTCGTTTTGTTGGCATGGTCTTTGGTTTTTTCCTCATCCTTTAGCCATATGGGATGCCACTAGGTACTCCAGCACCCAGTGGTGTGCGAGACAGTTCACGAAGTCCTTCAACGGACTTTGGACCAAGCTCTGACCGTAGTACTATAGCAGATCCTCTTCTGCCTGCCCTTTCTGCTAAGTTGATCGCCATGGAGAAAAAATTTAGTGGGAGGACACAAACATCTGTAATCAATGCTGACATCTAAGCACAGGCACTGAAATATTTTGGGGTTCTTGGCATCAGTCCTGGGAGGTGGCAGCTCACAGTTGAAAACACCGGCGGTTTGGTTGTTTTGTTTTTTTTTTTTTTCCTGGAAACAGAAAGGATACTTTAATCTAAGTACTATTTCCTTGTGAATAGAATCAAAGCATTTAGGAAAGTACTCAGGGACACAGAGTTTCCAGATTTTATTTTAATTCAAGTCTATAAATACTCATAAAGAGAGGCTGACACTCAGCTTCAGGGATCAAGCTGAGTAATCCTCATCTGGAGCTTTCTTGTATTTATATGATCGTGTTAGATCTTGATAAAACAGTGACATATCTAAGACAGAAACTTGCAAAATCTTCACCACATCAGAACAAAGCACATTCTGTCAGGCTTTTTAATACTAGAAGAGGTCAGGCAAGCTCATCTCCAGATGGTTCCAATACCAACTTGAACCCCGCCGTGGTTCCCAAAGGACAGCATTCTCCAGGGACTTCAATCAGGTCTGAAATCCTGCCTAGCCCCACCTGTAGGGAGCACAAAACAGCCATCCGACAAAACCAAACGTGCACGTCCTAATCTGGTTGCTGGAACTCAGTCAGTGATCACCCATGGTGAGCAAGGAGCAAATGCAACAGGGCCAACAGGAGAAAAAAAAAAAACGTTAAAGGAAAAGGCAGACTGGTCCCTTAGCACTGCCCACACAAATCCCTCCAAATGCGGCCGAGGGGTGTGATGTGCAGCAGATAGGCTGTATCGCACAGACACAGGCATGCCTGCATGAATCGGAAAGACTGAACCCAGTGAGCAGAGTTTCAGCACGTGAGCCTTTATGTGAGAGCAGAAAATATAAAGGGAGGCAGAGGAACTAGTGATCATAAAACTTCCTGGCATCAGCTGACAGAGCAGGGGCAGAAAGGACACATCAAATTTTAATCTTTCCTCCACGTGAGTGTTTTTTCCTTCCCCTCAAACACAGTGAAGATGCTTTCTCCCACACTGTTCAGC
>NW_010227949.1:0-2391 GCF_000690775.1 Eurypyga helias | reverse complement strand
GGGACACCGCCTGACTTAGTAAAGGCGATTTATGCTCATCTGGCAAAGTTGCCAATCTCCCATTTACAGGCTCAGACAGTCTGTGCTGGCTAACAAACAGGGAGCAATGCTGGCAAAAGAGGGGGAGACTCCAGTCTATGCAAAGACAGTTACTGGAAAAATAACACATCTTCATCCAGGCAGGTCAGATCCTGAGCACCTCAGACTCCTTCATGGCTTTTGCAACTGCTCTTTTAGACCATTCTGGCTCTGTGCATCAAGGACTTGCCTGTATAGCCACCACACAGACCCTCTTTCAGCCAGTCTCTTCCAGAGGCTCCTCACTCCCACTGGGAATGACCTCCAAAACTCAACAGCCTTCCCCCGTTGGAGATTGCTTTAAAGATCACTTTTCCACAGAAGTGTACAAAATAACCACCAGATCCATGATTTATATATATATATATAAATACATGTATTTTAAAAATTGTTAGCCTAACTCAAAATGTGTTAGTTGGATTTGAAGTTAGAGGGGGAGAGAACTCCCATTGCATTTTACCTTCACAATGGTGCTGGAATGGTTGAATAAAGTGTGGCCCCGCTGCCCATATGCCATTCAGCTTCTGTCTGTCTTTTTGTTTACACTGGGAATACAATAGGAGCTATAGTCCTTCCAATGCATCATTTATAAGTGTATTCTACCTCTGAATGTACAGACAGAACTGGCTCTGTGAATGAGCTCTGTGAATATTGCCAAGACACTGTGCTTTGTTCAGCATTATTCTTCACAATAGATACCACACTTTGGAAGTAATTTTAAAAAGGGAATCAAAATAGTGGTACTTTTAGCCTTTGTTTCTTTTATACCACACTGCATTCTCTGTCTCTCACTCAGCTGCTTCTATTATACTGACAAATTAAATAAACCACTCCATTGCTAAAGAGGCTTGGGCGGGCTGGGCTTCGGTACACTGCCGCACTAGGAAGTTGAAATAAACATTTATGCCGGTTTTATTCTTAATAAATTTAAGAGAACTTCAGTCGAGCCTTTTTTTTTTTTTTTTTAAAGAAAGAAAGAGGGAAAGGGGGGAAACAAAGAAAGGAGTACTTCAAATTTTTGAGCCGATCTGCAGCACCAAGGGATCTGGCATCTGAAGCAATGGAGTAATGAGAAGCCATGTGTCCAGGTAATGAGCCTGCTTTTTTAGTGCTCCACTATTTAGAAGCGCTGCAAGTTCACTCCTGCCGCGGGGCCTCTGGGAGTGTGAGTTGGTGAGTTGCGGGCACAGTGGCGTGGCGCAGGCAGGGTCCGTGGCGGAGGCGCGTTGCAAGCGGCTCGACAACTTCTCCAGCAAACTTTCAGCTCAGTCTGGGAGTTTACCGCTCCCGCTGCGGGCACAGCTCTGTTTTGCGAGGCGTCTTGTTCGCATGCTGCTCGGCATACAGAAATAAGGGCAGGCTTGGGTGGGGGGGATGTGGAATGCTGAGAAGTGTGCGGGATGGCAAGGGCAGGTCTGGCTGCCTACAGGTTTATATACTTATGGACAGATGGATAGGTAGAAAAATATGTTGGTTTGTATTTTGGCTATAGACTCCTATTCCCATTGCATCTGTAGCAAAGAGAGAAATAAGAAACTGAGAAGAGAGTGGCGACGTGACCTTTACCTGTGCCAAGGTGCTTTCAGACTTTGAGCTCTTTTCTTCAGCGGGCAGTAAACAGAGGGGAGAACGGGGGAGCGATGTGTGGTGTTCTGCCTGTGTGTACGTTTGGTGTGAAAGGCCATCCTCCGCGTGTGCAAGTGCTGGTGCGGTGGTGGGGACGTACGCTGTTTATAAAGGCTTGTCCGGATAGTCCAGTATTCTGGAAAATACCGTCAAACGAACAGCGTTATTTTCCCAAACGAGCTCTGAGTAATGAGCACACCTTGCTCGTGTTTAGGTCTGAAAGCTGCTCCTGTGCTTCTGGGCTAGCAGGGTGTGAATAATGTAGGACGAGTCTGCCTTTCCCCTCCTCTCCTAACAAAGCAGATGGACTACGGGCAGGAGCCAGAGTAGGGCAGAGGGGGTGGGGTATTTTTTTTTTTTTTTTTGGGTTTGTGTTCTTGGAGGCGGTCAGCTTCCTCCTCAAATAGCCGCTCAACGCCAGCCGTGGGCTTTGAAGACCCGATCCTGCCCTCTCAGGCTTCAGCAGGGGCTGGGGTCCCTCCGGCGGGGATGGCCCGCGGCCGGCCAGGCAGGGATCAGTGGGCAGGGACCGATCGCGCCTCATCTTTTATTACTAAAGATAGACTTTTAAAACTAAAGGGGGGATGGGGGGACACAGCACCAACCCTCAGGTGAAATTTCCTTCTATTGTCTATCAAAATTCCCCTTAATTTGCCCCCAGAGATGTCCAGCCGCCTTGCGATTCCC
>NW_010227948.1:0-5050 GCF_000690775.1 Eurypyga helias | reverse complement strand
GGTCTGTGATAAAAAAAGCCCACAATTACGTATATGGCCTATCCAGAATGTTGAACTGGAAAACAGTAGTTAATAGGAGATGGGAAAGATACCAAAGCTTAAACTGTATTGCATGTTTCACGTTGGTTGCATGTTATTCCTTATGTACTTACTTCAGTAAAGAAATGCCAGCAATAAATTACCCAGGAGTTTTTAAACTTCCTTCTACTGGCTGTGGATATCAGCCCAGAAAAACTGGATGGTTCGGAGAGCCATTCCCCTGCCAATTTCCTCTGCAATTCCCCCCCCTGCCCCATGGAAGGGTGTTTTCTCCAAGCCTGCCCTTGGATTTACCACCAGGCAGTGGTGTCACAGCCCAGGCCTGGCCGGTGCCACTCCTGTCTGTCCAGAGGCACCCACCCATGCCTGTGCTGCCCTCTGCAGCCTCTGGCTTGAGAGGGAAGGTGTGAAGGTTCCAAGGCAGCAGAGGTCTGGCAGACCACATGAACTACTGTCCTAGAGCCCACCTCACCAGCCTGCCTTCGCACAGCCCTGCCACCCCTGCCACTGCCTGAGTGGCTGGTTGTGCTGCTGGGAAAGCGTGCCATGGTGAGCTGGAGGTTAAGAGGGAGACCCCTCTAGCACACATACACCATTGTAGGGGTCGCACACTCACCACCTGATGAGTGTGGTGCTAGGACTTGTGTCCCTTCGCAGTGGGTGACTCCAGTGAGCGGATGAGTGCCCCTTTCGACTCCTTTCACACACACACACACACACATTCTCAAGTGCTTCGGCCTTCCTCAGGTTTGGCCCTAGGTTTCCTGTGGCAGAACGTCAGGCATCAAATCTGATTAAAAAATGTATTAATTAAACAGTACAGTTGGAAAAAAAACCAACCCAGCTCAAGCTGGGTGCCTCCAGAGAGGGACCCCAAATGAAGGAATTCCTGAGCAGTTACAGCCCTACAATCTATGCACCTGCCCTTCATGTGTCTTTTTGGTTCCATAGTAATTTCTGGTCTGGGATCTTCCAACACCTTGTTCGATTCTTTCTCTGTCTTCAGACAGGCCATTAACTGTTCTTGTGGAGCTGCAGTTTCTGCTGATGGTTGATAGCCTCCTTATCTTCTGCTTCATGCCTCTGTGCACCATCAGACTAAACTTGGGATGAACACTACTTAACACATGGATGCTTTAGTTGCTGCTATCAACATTCTTCTCCTATTAAATCCAAAACACAGCACTGTACCAGCTACTTAGAAGAAAATTAACTGTCCCAGCCAAAAGCATATTTAGGAGCAGCCTAAGGCTTCAGCAAATCTAGCTACTTAGGCTGAACTAGTAATGAACAAATAGTATACCTAATTATTCAGCATTATGCTCTAACTCCTGCATTCTAATGCTAAATGCTTGACTCCGAATGATTCATTCTATTTAAAACTTAGTTGAGCTAAACATCTAGTATTTCTTAACACTGGACTTGGCTCAGGTTAGCCATAACAGGATCTGGTACCAAATGAATAGGAGCGTAGGCCATTTATTCTCTATACTTACTCCCATTGCAGTTTGTGCTCATTTGTCAGCAGCAAATTGAACACCACATGCCTGGGAGCTTTGCTTCAGACTGACTTTTGCAGAGGCGGAGCGTTCAGTTATTTCAGCGTACAGGTCTACATCACAATGTCTGTGTGATCACGTTATGCCCAGGTTTTAACCCTAGTAATGACAGTGACAACAGCAGTGAGGACCTGACAGCATGTAAGGCCTGAAATCCTGGATGCAAATGTCAGTTCTTACCTTTTGTTAAAAGGAAGGGACATTGCCAGTCTTACTTCAAAGTATTGTGGGCCAGTGTTGCGAAGAGTAAAATCCAGCAGGCCATAATTTTCTTTGTTACAATTAGTCTGTTAGCTGTAGCCCTGTAGATTCCATACTCTGAGACCGATGCCGGATCACCAAAACCATTTTGCATTGCATTTATAGAATGAAAACCTATTCTCTAAAGGCATATCCCAGCAGATCAGAGACCAGAGCTAAGCTGTGCTATTTATTGCCAGAGAGACAGCAGGCCAAGCACGCAAAAGAACTAGGTATTAGCTAGTTCACTACGCAGGGGAAGAGGCGGAAGAGAAAACAAAAGCTGCTTTAAAGAAATTTCAATGGCAATAAAATATAAGAGGGCAGGATTGATTTAATGCTTTCAGTCTGACTCCCAGATGAGGAATCAATTACCCCGTGTCATTTAATCTCCTTAAGCAGGTCATGACACAAACGAGAAATTAGAAGCATTGTATCTAATATGAAGAGCAGCTCTTAATGGTAGTTAGCATCAGCCTCAGATTTTTTGAGAGGAAAACATAACTGGGATTTGGGTACCGCTGAGGAGTTGGCTTCTCTAGATTTCTGCAGTCAGATTCTAATATTTTAAAAGTGGGTTTGTTCATGGTTTACCTAATGGAGATGCAGAGCAGCTATAAGGAGAAAAAAATAAAAATACTACCCCCATGGACGAACTCCAGCCCTCCATCAGGAACCTGGCCTTCAGAAACCTTGCACACAAAAAAAACCCCACTTACCTGACATGTTTCAAACAATCCTCTATGTTCATGGCAAAATTTGCAGCTAAACCAAGCTCCTACTTTTTTTACATCATTCAAGAGAACAGAAGTACTACATGGCTCCTAACTGGGTGCAACCCATCTGCTTTTGAGACAGAACCTCCTAGAAGGAAGAAATGTGGTGCAGGAGGAGGCTCCACCAGAATTTCCTCCAGGCTGGGAGGGCTGATAATGAAGATCCTTGTCCCTGTATATAGATACATACCTTCCTACCGAGCTTTTCCGTTACATTTCTTGTGTGAAACTGTTCACATAATCAAGCACAAGCATGAAAACAGAAGCAGGATAGCTAAACAAAGATTCTTATTTTGTCAGTGGTTTTTTCCTATGTACCAGGAGAAAACTAGGACACAGAATGTAAGCATTAACTTTCAAGACAAACTAAAATTATCCAGGATTATACAAACATAACCAGTTTTTGTTTTATTTGCTGTTACCAAAGCCAATTCAGTACTGAAGACAAATGAAGAGTTTTGAGGTGTTGGGTTTTGTTCTTCTGGGGTTTTTGCAAAAGCTCTATGATGAAGCTGATGTATTTTTAAGAAGCAAACTCAGCATACCTATTCTGAACATTCTTTAATGGACCTTGGAAGTATGAATTTAAACTTTATCGTTAGAGTAAAAATCCATACAGAAACTGCCTGAAGCAGTGATTTCTAATCAAAGCCAGGTCAGGTACCAGCCTTATTATTTGCAGTACCTACTCCAATGGCTGCCAGTGTTCCTTCTTCCAAGTAAGCAGATACCAAAGGATCTAGGGAAACAAAATCTTTTGCATTTCTTACATTGCCCTGCGTGCTTCCACTGTCACATTTCCTCTAACTTTGCTCCTTTTCCCAGAATGCCCCAAAGTAACGAGCTCTCCCCATCCTGCTGATACCTGCCATCTGAAACTGGGATTTCTAAATCAAGGGATAGACCACCTTGTATCTAACAGCAGAAATGGGGTGCGGGGAGCACGTATGACAATTGTCATTTTAAAGGATGACCTCTACCACCTTTTTTTTTTTTAAACACTCAGGAAACGTGCTATTGATCATTTTCCTTCTAAACAGCATGAAGTATGTATGGTAGGAGTTTATTCAATATGTACTTAATATGACAACTTTGACTGCTACGTACAGTATTCACCAAAACACCTCTATACTGGGGATGTTGCTGGCAGCACAAAGACATAAGGTGCTGAAAAACAAATATTTAAGACCTGATAAAGCAATTCCTTCATTTTCAACACTGTTTGCCTTGTCAGTTGATCTCAAGGAACAAAGCTTTGAAAATCATTTCAGACTACAAGCACCATTCCTGAAGCTTTGCCTAAAGCTTTCTTGTGTCATTGCATTGCATATCAAGAACTTTCAAATAAAATGGGCTTCGAAGGCTGCTTCTGTACCTACAGGAGGCAGCAACTCCCACTGTAATTCCTAGGTAGTGGTTGTGAATGACAGGCTGCAGTTCTAAAAACCATCAGTACGTATTTTCCTATATAACCACAGAACAACAAGAAAGGTGTGAAGAAGGCTATAAGCCACAGGAGGAAAATGGTCCATTTTGAGCCATCTCCACTTTTTCAAGTGGTGTTTTACAGACACACAGTGAGGGCTTGTTTCTTCAGGGGAAATACACCTTGCACTTCTGCAAGCCAGCCAAAATATTACTGAGTACCACTGAATCCCAGTATTCCTCCTCCCATCAAGGGACAGGCAGCTTCCTGGCTCTGCTCTCCCGCAGGCAGCTCGCTGGCTCCTGCCGGCACTGCAGCACTATGCCCTGTGGATTAACAGGCAGATGCAATTGGGGTTAAGACAGGCAGTGCTATTCTACCCAAGAAATCCCTTCATCTTCGCAGACGGACTTTAACAATAGCAAATGGTACTAAAGTTGAAGTAGTTTCTCAAACCTGCTGCTGATTCTGCATTTCTGAATGTTTTTTTTCCAGTTCAATTTCAGAAGTTTAACACAGCTACCAAGCACAGCACCAAGAACAAAAACCATCCGCTCATCCGGCATAAACCTACACACCACCAAATAAAGCATCTTGGTCCTGCAGCTTTAACTCTGCTGTCATTAACAAGTTAACTACGTGTTGACTGAAAGTTATTTTCATGAAATGCTTTAAAAATCCAAGCAATGTTTAGGTGCATTTCACAGCGTTCACTGACTCCAAACTCCTATTTAATCCAAAGGAAACATGTGGCCCTGACCAAAGGCACATAACGGCACCCCATTATTTTAAGCTTAACTTTTTATATACTTAGTCAGTAATCTGGGCCAAGTTTTATTTCATGCTTTTATGCGTTCATTCCTGATCCAGATGTTCAGCCGGCACCCCATTATTTTAAGCTTAACCTTTTATATACTTAGTCAGTAATCCGGGCCAAGTTTTATTTCATGTTTTTATGCGTTCATTCCCAATCCAGATGTTCAGAGAACAGGCTAAAGACTGCAAACAAT
>NW_010227947.1:637-837 GCF_000690775.1 Eurypyga helias | reverse complement strand
ATGCACACCTTGCACGAGCGCACCCCTCGCGCGAGAGAGCACTTTGCGGGAACACACAGGTTTGCACCAGCGTGCTTGTTGCACGAGCACTCACTTTGCACAAAAGTGCACGCACACACACACCTTGCACGAGCACTGACCTTGCACGAGCATGTATGCACACACACACACCTTTGCACGAGCACGCACCTTGCACGAGC
>NW_010227947.1:0-245 GCF_000690775.1 Eurypyga helias | reverse complement strand
CCCTTGCACGAGCACTCATCTTGCACAAGCATGCACTTTGCACGAGCGTGCACACACACACCCCTTTGCACGAGCACGCACCTTGCACGAGCGTGCATGCAGCACTCCCCGTTGCACGGGCGCGCGCTTGTGCACGAGCGCCCATCTTTGCACAACCAAGTCCTGCCGCCGAACCCTTTGCACGCGCATTTGCACGGCCCCCGCGAGGGTCGGGTGGGCCGCGTGGGCTCCCCGCAGCCTCCCCG
>NW_010227946.1:0-237 GCF_000690775.1 Eurypyga helias | reverse complement strand
ACCAAAATTAACATCCCGTCCGAACTCAATGTATTTGACCCAACCCATCTCATCCTTCCCATCCCGTCCATCCATCCCATCCCGTGCCATCTCATCCTGCCCCCGGGACGTCGGTGAAGCGCCCGATTCAATAAAATAAAGCCCTGCAATTCCCGGGTCGCTGGCGCAGGGCGGTCACCCGTGGAGCAGAGGATGAACGAGGGGGGAAGCGGGGGAACCCCCTCGTTCATCCTCTGC
>NW_010227945.1:836-1041 GCF_000690775.1 Eurypyga helias | reverse complement strand
TGCAAAGCGGGGTGACAGTGAGATGACCCCGAGGTGACAGCGAGATGAGCCTGCACCAGGACACAAGAAGCCGGGAGCCTTGGGACCTTCCACGGAAGCGCCGAACCGGGAGCTGGGGAGTCCAGGGTGCGGAGCCTCCGAGCAAAGGGGGATCTGCCCCCACCCACCACCGACCCACCCTCCTCCGGGGGCAACTACCCCCGCC
>NW_010227945.1:0-552 GCF_000690775.1 Eurypyga helias | reverse complement strand
ACAGGGCTCGGTCCGTCGTCACCCCAGGGCAGCCCAGTTACCACTTTCTGTAAGAAATAACGAGAGAATCAGACCAGACACAAAGGAAACATCAGCTCGGTGCCGTTTTTTTTCTTGGCCCACCCCCGCCCCGGGCGGTGAGGCCGCGGTACCGGGATACAGACCAACCGAAGCCAACAACTGCTGTCGCGGGCAGCCCGGACGGTGCTTTTCCCCTCTCCCAACAGTCCGGCTGTGACCAGTCCCACCTCGTGCCCCTTCTCCTCACCCCTACAAGACAAGGATCTGCCCCCCGGCTCTCGGATGACCAGGAGGCGCAGTCAGTGTTGTCTCCCAAGTCGAAGGAGGAGCAAGAGTCATGGGTTCCAGGCCCCTCAATCCCTATTTAGTCAGCTGTTTGGGCAGGCTGGGACAAACCAGTTACCCACCTACACGGTGAGGGGCACAGCCTGGCACCCAGGGCCCCTGGGCCCATGTCCGAACGGCGCTTTGGCAGCGTAAACGGCACCAGGAGCGACGAGGCCGAGAGCTGGCAACGCGCGCAGCCACCTC
>NW_010227944.1:12718-87752 GCF_000690775.1 Eurypyga helias | reverse complement strand
TGCAGGACCTTTCACTTGGCCTTGTTGAAGTTTATGAGGCTTCCAGTGGCCCACCTTTCCAGCCTGTCAAGGTCCCTCTGGATGCCATCCCTTCCCTCCAGCGTGTCGACCACACCACACAGCTTGGTGTCGTTAGCAAACTTGCTGAGGGTGCACTCGATCCCATCATCCATGTCACTAACAAAGATGTTAAACAATACTGGTTCCAACACTGACCCCTGAAGGATGCTGCTTGTCACTGGTCTCCACTCAGACATGGAGCCATTGACCACCACCCTCTGCGACCATCCAACCAATTCCTTATGCATCAAGTTGTCCATCTGTCAAATCCATTTCTCTCCAGTTTCGAGACAAGGATATCTTGTGGGACAGTATCGACGGCTTTGCACAAGTCCAGGTAGATGCCATCATTTGCTCTTCCCTTATCCACCAGTGCTATAGCCCCATTGTAGAAGGCCACTAAATTTATCAGGCATGATTTTCCTTTAGTGAAGCCATGTTGGCTGTCACCAATCACACCTCATTATTCTCCACATGTCTTAGCATGGCTTCCAGGAGAATCTCCTCCATGATCTTGCCAGGCACAGAGGTGAGACTGACTGGCCTGCAGTTTGCCTGGTCTTCCTTTTTTTCCCCTTTTTAAAAAATATGGGGGTTATGTTCCAACCTCCCTGCCAGTCTCTGCAGCAGTTTTTGTATAACTTGGCATAATTCAGGAGACCCCAGCTTTTCTATGCATTTTGATGGTGCATGCCCTGAAATTTGATAAATAAAAGCGGTGTTTGTTTTGTAAAATTACTTTCAGAAAGACTAGACTCAGTAAAGAATGGCCTTCCAATACACACTCTCAATGCGAAAATATGTTCTCAAGAAAGCATTATCTATTGAATTCCTGGTTTATTCTAATGTTGGAATTCCATTGAAAGTCTCTATAAAATAGTAAGTATTACCAAAAAATGGGTGGTTGCTCCTCTCCTCTCCCCCCCCCCCCCCCCCCCCCCGAAGTACTGTGCTGGTTTTGGTTAGTACAGAGTTAACTTTCTTCACAGTGGCTGGTATGAGGCTTTGTTTCGGATTTGTCCTGAGAAAAGTACTGATAAGGTGTTTTTTAAGCTGGTGCTGGGGAGTGTTTGCACCAAATTCAAGGTCTTTCTTAACTTTTGATACTGTAGCTGCGCTCCCAACTTTCTCATTGCAATTGGAGGGGGAGGGGAGGGGGGAGGACACACACACAACAGCTAACAGTTCAGACAGCTAACCCAAACTCACCAGAGGAGTATTTCATTACATAGCACGTCATGCTCAGTACATAAACAAGGAGTGGGCTAGGGGCCCATAACTCCTTTGTTAGCTCACCTGTTAGCTGACTTGTTTGTTAGCTTGCTAGCTTGCTCATTTGTTAGTGAGTCCGTGGGTCAGTTGGCTTTCCCAGTTGCGCTATCACTCATGAGGCTCACTTGGACTCTGTTGTGATCACTCTTGGATTCTGACTCTTGCTCATCAGGACCTGACTGCATTGGTCAGCGAGTGGTGACCAATTGTATCATATGTTTTATTTTCTGTTATTTTAATTACTTATTAGTAGTATTGTTAATATTATTACATCACTATAATATTCATTTATATTTCATTATTAAGTTGTTCTTACGTCAATTCACAATCTTCCTTGCCTTTTCCTCCAATTCTTCTCCACCACTGGTGGAGAGGAGGGAGGTGAGTGACTGACCGCATAGTACTTAACTGCTACCCGAGGTTAAACCACAAGTTGGAAGACTGGGAGGCTCTGAATTCATAGATTTATAACTGTAATAAGTACTACAACTGGTTTTTTTTACCAATACAAGACATACAGAAGTTAGTCCCTGAGAAAAGAAAGGAAGAATACAATAGTAAATACTTGGAAGAATTTAAACTATTTTCTGTTACTGTCTGGAAAGACAGTGGGCAGTCAAAATAAACAGCTTATTGTCTAACCTCTCCACTGCCTAAACTTTTTTAATGAAAATAATTGAAATAACATTCTGTGCCTTTTTTGTAGCCCACCTAAAATTGATTTCATATACTTGTATTAGTCATTTTAACCCATAGTCTAAATTGAACTACTGTTCCTCACATTAAGTTTCTCTTCAGAATGATCTATTTTTGGAAAATATTTATTCTATGAATGAGGAAGAAAGTAGTCCTGAAAATTTATTTCTATATATAAGCTTTATATCTACTGTCTGTAATTGTTTTCACAGTTTTAGCATTCATTTTTAATTCTGTCTGTTTGGACTTTCATTGAGGGTTAGGAGAGAGAGAGATACAAAATAAAGGAAAATCAGGTAGGAATGTGCTAGAGATAATAACACATGGTTTGTTTAAGCTTCTATGATCTTCAGAGCTCCACATTCTCCTGGATCCAGCAGGAGCATACATTAGATCAGAAACAGCACTTACTGCAAAAGCCTTTTCAAACCATTTTTTCTGGTCCCAAAAGGTACTGCCTAGTGTTAGAGCACATTCCTCATTCCAAACATCAACAATATTTAGAAACTCACCAGCAGTTCACCCCGAAGAGTCTCCAGCTGGAAAAAAAACCCTTATTGTTTCTTTATAAACTTTTCATTGCTCATACTCTGTATTAATAATTGATAAATCTCAAGACTTAACACTAAAACTTCTAGCTTCTAGTTCCTCTTCTTAGTCCTCCTAGAACTTCAGCCTAAGCTTTCTGGCTCTTTTCTATATTGCAACAGGCTTAATACCACTCTTGGAGTTACAATAACTGAAAATTTAGCTTAATTTACATTTCATATTCTTGATAGTTATGTTATTTACAGCTTCCAATTTTAAAGCACCTATAAATAAACTATGTGCTGGACATATGAGGGGATGACCACCTTATAAATTCAATATCCTATCAGGAAAAATTTGCACAAACACAGCTAAAACATAGTGCATGTCTCTGCCAATTTTACAGATAAGAATTATCCAGATGTTTGATATTTTTAAACCCTTAATCTCAGGTTTAAACATTTTCTAGTGTCAAATTCTAGTTTTGGCTTATGTTCTCATGCTTCAAAAATTGAGCAAATAGGGGGAAAGCAAACAGGAAACAGTAATCTTCTAGGCAAATAATGCATTTTTCCTTTGTCAGAGAGGATGAAGAGTTACACCAGGCACTAGAGATATCAAAGTATCATTCACATGGGTATTAAATACCCAAAATGCACTTAGTTTGTTTCATGGAAAAGAGGTTTATTCTTTTCCCACACTTTGGTAGCTAGCAACTTCTGCTGACCAGTACAAATGGAAGGTTGAGTCAGAGGCCAAGTTTCAGTGTATGACCCAATACCACTGTAGATAACTCATATTGTTAGGAGTATCAGTACTCAAAAAGTCGTTTTCACTGGCACCTTACCTTTTAATGAAACACAAGACTCCAGGCAGGGGTAGCTAGATGACATGCCTGTGATCTATAGAAAGATAAACTAGATAATCTTTTTAATCTCATCCTGCCTCATCATTAAAACTGTGCATGTGCTAGACTGGGGAGGGAGGTGGGAGTGGATATGTCCTTTGAGACTAACAAAACCTAGCTGCCAGCTTCAGTCTGGCTGTGAGAACTGATAGAAAAAGCACAGAAAATAAAATACCTAAACAAAGTAAAGATAGCTTCAGGTTGCTAGAGCTTAATGAAATTCCCTTCTGAATCCTGAGGTTATTGCCTTCAACAAACTCACAGAAAAGAGTCTAAAGAGGATTTGAGAGGTTTCATTAGTCCACAAAAGGACAGAGATAAATTTACAGACAAGTCTCTTTTTAGGGGGGGAAAAAAAAAAAAAAAAACTCTCAATTGCGCAAGCAGAAGCAAGAGAAGTAACAAGTAATAGACAACACCATTTTTTGGAGGGAATCAGAAGGAAAATGTGGTGGGTGAGGGATAGATCAGGGTACACTTAAGGCATGAATAAGGAGCCCAGGATCCTGACAGATTCCCCAAACCTCCAAAGCAATGGCTGATTCCCTGGAATGGCCATTGTTTTATAAAGAGAGATCCTTACTCAGGCAGACAAATTAGCTGTTGAAAACTAGTCTTAATGAATAACACCACAGAGGTCAAACCAGCCTGATTTCCTGACACAATAGAACAGATGCAACAGATGGGGGATGTTTTTATATCTGCAAGCTTTTTGATGGATTCACACATGATATTTCACAGGCAATGGGTGTAAAAACGGCATGAAACTACTTTTAAACAGGCACTCATCTTTTTAAAAAATTATTCAGTCTTTATGTATCCAGTTATCTGAAAGGACATACAGAAAGAGTTGATTTGATCCATTTTTGGTCCAAACACCATTAAATACGTCTATTAATATTTGGATAATAAGTCATATCTTCTGATTTGAGAATATGTTAATTTGAAAAATTACCCCATGCTGAAAGTACTTTTGGAGTGCAAAATTGGAAATTAAAAGCTATGTTGGTAAGCTAGAAAGTGCCCTGGAAAATAATTCAATAGAACACTCTACTTTGCACTTGCCACAGGAAATAATCATCAGTTATGTAAATGCAAGATATGGAAATATTGAACAATTTCATAGATAAAATATCCTCCTTGGTGGATGGAGAGCTGTACCTAAACAGCTGTCATTTCTGTTACAGTCCAATAGTGTTGGTGGTAACAGAAAGATTATATAGTAACATATGGAGATCAATACTGAAATCCAAGGGAAAGCAATCTAAAAACATGATGTACTAAAAATGACCAGGATTTGACTCAGTTGCTCTCTACACTCCCATTTTGATCTTACACAATATATTTGGTTATCACCCTTGAGCTGCCTTCTGTTTTGGGGAGGGACTTCAGGTTTCAGAGATTAGTATCCCTTTTGATAATGGGGAAAAGGTTGACATGATGATGACACGCTGATATAAACCAGAGATTAGATGTATAAACCATGTTTGTGGAGTTCTACTGAAAATGTCAGATGGACTATAAATAAATAAATAAATAAATAAATAAAACCCAGCCTTTCAGCCATCCTGGTGGGTATATGTTGAAGTCATTATTAAAATTGAGCTCCACAGTTATTGAAGAGAGCATCTGCCATGAATATTCAGAAGCCAGTGGTTCCCAGGCCTATTGCTTTTGAGAAGAAAATTAGTTCTGTTCAGTTTTGATGTTTCTTCCTAACCTCTGCACAATTTTATACAATTCTGACAGTAAATTACAACAAGATGCAGTCATGTTTTTTGTGATAACTCCAATAAACTCCAAATTCACCCTGAACTTAGACGCATCCCATACAATCTAACTGAAATACTCATAAATACAGGAGATATTAAATGTATAGAAACCAAACAAGTGTCTCATTCATGTTGCTTAAGCCTGAAATCCCTCTCACCTTGACAACTTTGACAGTATCAATTGCTTGGAAAAGACAAGATAAAGTAAAACAAATCTTCAGGTTAGAAGGTCTGAGCAACTGATGAAGGATGTCATAAGATATGGCTACTTCCTAGAGGTTCACTATTTCATATTCATTTAGAAGTAATTTTGCCTGAGTAACTGAACATGAATCAATTTGTCTGATGAGTGAAATATCTTTAGGAAAAAAAATGGTAGATTTCTGGCAGGGGAGAAAGAGAGCATCTTTTAAAATTACACTACTGGCTGCTCAAGGACATGTGAATGAGGGAGTGGGGAGCATTACAGGGAATGACAGAGTATAACAGTTTATACATAGAGCATTTATTTTTCCTTTGAAGAACCTGACTCCTTTTTCTGATTGTACATTTTTCTGCCACCCACGTACACCAAGAACACCCACATACACCAGATGAATTTGATTAACTGTAATAATGAATGTAACATTAAACATGCAGCACCACAATATTGAAATGCTAAAGTGTTGTGAAGTACCATGAGCACAGCCACACTGATGTTAATGGCAGGGGGAGGATGACATGACATGGGACGGGACACAAATGACATGCCACCAAAATCATAAGAACATATCTGGAATGAGGGAAGCTATTCAGGGATATAAAGGCTAAACAACATTCTTTCCCTTCTCCCTTTATTAAAATGCTGAATGATAGCTGCAAATGCTACATCCTGAGAAACTTGACAGAATAAAAAAAGCCAAACTGCACTGAATTAAAAGCAGAGAAATTATGGGTACTTACGTTACATTTAGCAAAACAGAAAATCCTGCAGAAGCTTGGGAGGCCTGAGCCTAGATAATTATACCATACTATCTCATAATTTTGACTGCAGCAGTCGCCAACAAACTACAACAAAGGATATATGAATCACAATAGAGTCTAGCATTTTCTACTCTCTGAAGGATTATTAGATAATTGGTAAGGCAAATTAAAACATTTCCAAAAAGAAATGTTAACAATTGAAAACATTTTACACATTTGAGAATCTTGTGTTTTCTGAATGTTTATGCAGGAAAATATGACAAAACTAGTGTGCAGCAGAAAAATAGCTGCTCAGGCACTGCCACACCAGTATTATAAGAACTTCAGAGTAGAGGGAATCTTTCAGTAATTCCAGTGTCTTAAGGAGGAGAACATAGTTTGTCCTTAGTCACAACAGCAGTGTGTCAGAGCAGTGGAGCAGGACCAGAGGACAGTGGGAAGAAATGTAGGATTCAGTTTGGTTGATGCCCCGTGCAACCAAAGAAAGAAAGCGTGCGCCCGTCTGCCTGGACAGACACCTCAGCACTGCGGCGACCAAGTATGTCCATTCTTCCAGAGCAAACAAAAAAGCATTAAAGAACTGTCTTCTTTACCAGAAAGAAAGAAGCAGCAGTGATCACCTGTCAAGAAGGGCAATAGGCACACTCTTACGTCAGTGAGGAAAGATAACTAACAGAAAAGAGGTATATTAGGAGATTATATGTCCTGCACACATGCATGGACACATAGGCTTCTACAGATCAGAAAGACAATTCAGGCTGAGTGGTATGAAGCAACAAGAGTTTTCCTTGAAATAAAAAAAGTTTCAGTGACATGAAACCAATATGCCAGCCTGATACTAGTCTCACTTCTTTAAAAAATAAAGTATAGAATCATAGAATGGTTTGGGTTGGAAGGGACCTTAAAGATCATCTAGTTCCAACCCCCCTGCCATGGGCAGGGACACCTTCCACTAGACCAGGTTGCTCAAAGCCTCATCCAGCCTGGCCTTGAACACTTCCAGGGATGGGGCATCCACAGCTTCTCTGGGCAACCTGTGCCAGTGCCTCACCACCCTCTCAGGGAAGAATTTCTTCCTGATATCTAATCTAAACCTCCCTGATTTCAATTTATATTTATATAATTTATATAAAATAATTACAACTGCTAACTCCAAAATAATTAAATTTTAATTAACTTTAATATGCAGAAGACTTCCTGGACACTAACATTAGATGTTGCCTTTAAAATTTTTTTAAATCTAGGTTAGGTTTCAGGAACCTGTGCAAGTGAGAAAATTTATTTGAGGAGAAACATAGCATTGAAATTGTATGGAACTGGAAATTTTCCTCCCTAAACAGCCTACGTGGCAGCAAGATTCTTTCAGGAAGGTTTACATGTTGGAAAGAGATTTTTAACATTTTCTTTTAAAAAATTTACTTTGATTAAAAAAAAATATTCTAAGACCAAAACCAATTGTATTTCACACAAAGTATCAGAATTATGTTTAAAAAAAAAGGTATTAAAACATTAACAAAAGAAATTTTTTTTTAAATAAGAACATTCCTGAGAAACACACTTTACCTCAAAGATGGTTACAATACAGTTTTCAGTTACACTATAAAATAAGCACTAGCAAAGTCACAGATGCCTTTCCATCACTTCAAAATTTATCCCAGGTCCATGGTATAGAGCCAGGCTACCAAAATACAAAAAAAGCATAATGTATGACACAAAGTGTCAAAAGAAATAAACAGCCACAATGGTTCATATAACCAGGAAATAGTATACACTGGCCACCAATCTAATCCAATTGCAGGTCCTTTTATCGTTCTGCTGAATTACTTTGGACCAACAACTCCTTTTCCTTAACCTCCTGCCCATGCTGACATCTGTCACAAAGCACTTCATTCTTTTAGAGACGAAAAGAATTACAGAACAGCTTGATACTCTTATTTTTGAAGTCAGAGCAGCAAAGCTTATTATTAAGAGATAAAATGAAAGGTCAAACATTTTTTTCCTGAAAGAAAACAAAAATTTTTTACAAAAAAAAGTCACATTTACTCCAAAGTACAGACTGAGAGGTCTACATGAACACACCAGGTCACAGTTCCCACACCCTTATTTCTTCTCCCATTCAGTACCCCCAACAACACAAAAACAACCTAACCTAAGTTTTCGAATCAACAGCTGCTGAAAAAAGAAATCTGATATGAAATCTGAAGAGCTCTAATAAGTTCAGTAAAGATTAGCGTACTGAGTCCTACAAATCTTGCAACATTTTGGACATGCAAATTCCTGACACAGCAGCAAAGATCTGAAGCTATAGTCGTTTCTGAGTCAAAGGAGTGAAAGCATGAGACAACAATGAATGAGAATAATATAAAGATTAAACATATATAAATCTATTTCTACTTTGATTGTTCTTTGACTCTCGACTCCCAGATGACCCAAATATTTCATCCATAGCATTCTTGCATATATTTCACAGCTTGTGCCGCTTACAGTTCGAAGCTAAACTAGTGATGAAGACTAATTTTTATATGCCCTCAAATAAGACAGGTTACAAAGAAGGAAGAAAACAGCAGCACGCATCCAGGACCAAAAAAATCCACACAACATGAAACAGTAACTCAAAGATTACTACCAAAATGGGATAGCATGCAACATTTTTTAAAGGGATTAAAAAAAAAAAAGAAAATTAATTAACTGGATTTCAGTTGCAAACAATTTAAGTATAAAAGAACAAATATGTGTACTGGCACCAACTTGCCCTACTTGTATGTAATGATCTAAGGCTGTCATCCTCACATCAAGATCAGATGCTTTCTGAAAAACTGAATACAGAGCTCAATACAGGCACTACAGTGCTATGGAATTTAACAACTTACGATATACCAAGATTCAGGTGATGAGGAAGGCACCTAACGTCCTTATTCTTCATGAATCTAGTATACATAGAAGCAGAATTTGTACAATTGCTTTTTACTGTCAGAATTCAGATACTCTGATTTATCCTCAAAAGCTTTATTCCTGTCCTCATAAGTATGTGAAAGAAATTTTATGCTCCCTTGGTAATCTGGCAGTACTCAAGAGACTGATAATCTTGGTCTGCTAAAAAAGCAACTGAGTTGTGACTGAAGAGCACTAACAAATGCAAACTAGGAAGACCTTAAAATTAGTTTAGAGACAAAAAGCTCATTTCCTATGTGCATAGATAAGCTTTAAATAAAACATAAAAATAATACCTACTAAAAGTATAATAAATATATATACACTCTCATAATTTGAATGTTAAAACCTTCTGCAAAGAAACTGTGAAGTTTTTTTCTTATGAAATGGTTGCAGTGGATGTTCAGCAACCAGGTTTACTGGGTTACATACAGTATTTTGTTTCTTTTATAATAAGATGAAGGACTTACTCAATCCTCAAGCTTCCAGGACAGCCCTGAAAGGGGAAAGTGTCTTGTGCTTGTATAAAAAAAAAAAAAAAAAAAAAAATTTCATCTGGATGCAACCTAACATACAGTTCTAGTGTTTTGCACTGCAGGAACTAGTATTCCACTAATAAAGGGTCCAGGATTTCTTTGCCTAAACTAAGAAATACCTCACTGCAATAACCAACCATTTCTCTTTTCAATAACAAAGTCTCCAAGAGTACCTAAATTAAGTATTTATCTTTCCTTATTGCCTGTCTTAAGAAAGGCATAACAAACCCATCATCTTAGAATTTCCACTGAACAATTTTCTTTGTGTTTGCTTTGAAGTTCAGGGGTTAGAAACTCCTGCAAAATTTCATTGTTAATATTGCTGTTTGAAACTCTGACCAGTGTTCTCAGCCCACAGTACACGCAGCCTATTTATATCTTCCAAGACGTAAACTGCCTACCTAAAGTGCCAAAGAGCTGCTTATCCTAGTCCCAGGCTATTTTTCTCATAGATCTCACCCTGACTCTGAGAATTAAATTGAAGCACAGTTTCTGATTTGTTATTGTTAAGACAACTCAATTAATTTTTATGCAGCAGCCTTCTTTGATACTCTTTCCAAATCAAGGTAAGAAAAGAACTAAAAGGAAACTGCTGAAGCCCATATAAATGAAACAGAAGTGGTCAGCGGGGAGAGATAAGTGTCTTTCATACTCTATTCATACCACATCACAGTCATACCACATGCAACAGGAGAGTTCAAGAAAATAGGAACTTCTGAACATAAAGGTGACAAATCAGTGTCTAACAGCCACGGCTTCACAGAGCACCAGGCCACCACATTGCACAGTTTAGAATGCCTGTAAACTGGGCCTTCATATATGGCAACACTACCACAAGCAAGAAACAGCAGGGTTTCACAGCGTACTTGGAAACAAGTCATGAAGTCTTTCCTACAAAAGGTGACAGCTTCAAGTAAAAATGTTTGTTTCAAAATGCTTTTCTATTGTGTTGCCACGTGTGAGGAATAAATATATCCAGAATGAAAGAGAAAGATTTCTACCGATTGTTCTTTTGTCTTTGTTTATGCAGTGTATCTGCACTACCTCTCCACAGAATGGGAAAGCACAAAAAAACCATAAAGGTTAAATTAAAATGCAAGCAAGCAGAACAGTGCACTCTCTTAAAAAAGGAAGAATTTTTGAATCTATGGCAGGAGCTGTGTACGTGTTAACATTACATTTTATGTCTGTAACACCTGAGTCCAAAAAATTGCTATATATCTGCTCAGCTCTTCTCAGACAGGCTTTGCTGTGGATGTAGACATGTCATTTCCCTCTATATTGCATCCTGCAAAGCTGATGCTCTGCTTTTTCTGCAATTAGAATCTAGTCCTGGAATGTTTTATACCCAAATATTCACAGAAGTATCTATTATTGATGAATCTGAATGAGAAGTTTGAGGTTCACAGGGTCTTATATTTACAGAGTGTTTCCAAGACACAAACTACACTAATTTAGGCATGGGTGAAAGAAAGAAGAAAGTACAGAATTATTAAAAATGACAACAATAATAATGTCCAGGGAAAAATAGCCCAAGGAAAAAATTCTAGTGCAACAAAACCAGTCAGATACAAAAATGCAAACATCTTTATTCTTGCAATTAGAACAATTACAGTAACTTTCCCACTTCGGAAATTCAGTATTATTAGCTAATTCATCTCCTAAAATTTAAAGTCGTGATAGTTAGAAAAGCTCAACCAGATCAAAGCCAACTGAAATATAAACAAAATTTAACCCTTATCAAAATCAGTCTGTCAATACAAAATATTCCCCAAAAAAGGGAAAGGCAAACTTTCTAATCAGTGGTATACTGAAATAAATGTAACTTAGTCATATCACAAGGGAAATCTTTAAGTTGCTACTGAGAACTCATAAGCACCAGCTCTTTTCCAAGTTTGAGACTTTTAGACAAATTCTTTAATACTATGTCACAGATCTGTATCACCCAATAGTGAAAACATCTCCATTCTGAACTACACGGGCACACAACCTATCCAGAAGAACTGAAGCAATTTCATCTGTATGACATCAGCTTTTCTTTACAGCCAAGTACGGCGCCACAATTATCAAATGTTTCCTCCTTTCTCCCATGAACATCAGATGTGAAGAACAGAAATCCATGAGAATACATCCAGGAAATAAGCTATATACAGCTGTACACATTCAACAGTTTCAGATGCAGGAATGGAGTAACACCAGCCATTACCAAAAATGCCAGTCTGAGCATTACTTTTTGTTTTTTCTTATTCTCAGATACCACCACACCCAAACTTTTTAACTAGGTCTAGGGTCATGCAATATTTGTGCAAGGACTGGGCTCACTTACTTACAGCCTGCCTCAAAAGGCTGGAGGTGAATTTCATTTCCTTGGCTACAGCATTTCCTCAAAGAACAATAAGACTATGGAATATAGATTTGAGAATATGAATAGAAGTACATTTTAATATAATATTTCTGTTCAGGCCAATTTTGTACATAAAGCAATACTGAACTTGGTGTCTGTATGATATTGTGGATACAGGGACACAAATGTTATGCTTATGCTTCAGTCTAAAACAGGCTGTTGCAGAAAGAAAAGTCAATTCTTTATCTTTTGTAGTGTAAATGCAATAAATTGCTTGGTTATAGCCTGTCACTCAGCTGCTTGGAAAGGATGATAAGATTTTGTGCCAATATATTTTAGTTAGAGAACTCTAAACACATATACTTTATCTGAAAACCCCCAACTGTTCTGAAACTTGAGTTCTTTCTTTCCTGTTTGTGTAACTATACCATCATTTATGCAAAGTTTCAACCATTTCAATAAGCAGTGTTTTAAGAACTTTTGTTAAACAAAAACTTTCTATAGTCAAGTGCTTTTGTAAATTAATTCATACTGCCTTTTTTCCACAAGTAGTTGGAAAGCATAGTTTCATCATCAGTTTTCCATAATTTGAAATCTATTAAGTTATTGAATTCAGGCTAAACAAAGGTCAGACAATGACTCATTGCTTTTGATCTGGGAAATGTTGCTTTTTGACATATTCTGTAATTGTTAACAGCTTTTTGACATAAGTGATCATGGTATGAAGAATTGATGGCAATGTTTCTAGTGGTTTAGGATTCATTTGGCAATAGGCCACAGAGTTTCAATGAATACATTATACAATGTTTTCTGTACTCAGTCCACAGTTCCACAAAATGATGTTTCACTGCTTTATTTCACTGTGCCTTTTATGTGCTGTATATTATCTTATTTTCATCACTTGTTGAGGTAGTAAGGAGAGGCTATAAATATATATTTTTTTTTTAAAATCACACTAAGAAGAGGTTGATCCCCCCACCTTTACAGCCCTCTGCCCCAAATTTAAATTTGACAAGTGTTCCACAAAGTTACAGAATGGAATATATACTTCTTGTCTTTTATTCTCTAGCTTCAGCTCATTCAATTCCTCTGTACATACTAGAACAACTAATCACAAGCCTGGCCTACTTTCAGGTCCAGCATCACACCTCTGCAAAGGGGCAGCAGGTATAACATGCCTTGCAGCCTAGATTCTCAGTAGAAATGAGTCAGTAGAATAATGTCTGGGTACCCTGTAAGTTAAGCTCATTTTATCTGCACTTACTCAGTAGCTCTGAAATGGAAGTAGTGAAACAAAAGAAAGATAACCCTGACTTTTAAGGTTTTACTTCAACATTGCTGCCAACTTCCCAGATAACAAGTGTGCTTTGAAAAACAGCAAATCAAAGACTACTTTCATGCCCACCTATCATCCTTGCAAGATCCTCCACATCAAACTTGCCATGATAAAATACCTACCACTGTAATAATATCACAGCAAAACACCAAGTGACTGAACATTTCTTGCATTTACAAAGTGAATTTGGCAGATTATCAGCATCCTATTAATTTCCTACTTTTTTAAAGCTTAAAGCATCCTAATATGAGTTGCTGCAGAAGAACAGCGCTTACACCTGGGAAAGGTAAAGAACTCTACTTTAAAGTGTGTTTAATCATGATTATGAGGGATTATCTTTTATAAAACCATCAGCTGACACAGCAAAGGAAGCAGTATGGAGTCAAAATAAAAAACAGAACAGAATTCTGTCACTACTTTAAAGTGGGGAAAAAAGTTCCTTGGTGAAAATCATGTGAATTCATGGATTGTGAGCTTGCTAAACAAATGGAAGAAGAAAATTTATTACTTTTACCATATGGAGAAAAATCTCTAGTATCAGGTTTATGCTTTATTCAAGCACTAGATTTCAGTAGGTTTTTTGCTTTAGTGCTTCAGAAATTCAATCTATCACATCATTCTTCTAAATGCCATCATGCAAAGCTTAAGTGACAAAATGCTCTCCGACTTTTCTCAGTGTGGCCTCATCAGCTACAGTTCTAGACTTACAGCTGTCTAAATCGTTGAGTCATTAGATGTTACTGCAGAAGAGTATTTAGCCCAAGAAGTACCACTGGTTACCTTTTGTTCATCCCCTTACATGGCTGTTTCACACATCCTCTATTTTAATTACTTTAAATAATTAGATAAATACATAAAAGGAAAAGCGAAGGCTTCCAGAGATTACATGAACAATCTTGTGAAATTAAAAACATATTAAAACTCAGGAGTCCTACACTTATGCTGTGATGATGATGTTCTGAACCTTCAGGCTTTTTCTTCTTTCTTCATACCATACTCCTACAGGCCTATCTCTCCATCTTTATTATTTCCAGCCATACACTGCCAGCTTCTGCTCAACTTTTCATCTACCTTTATCCCCTCGCTATTCTTCCCTCACAGGTACCGGGGCATCACCCTTTACCACTCATTCTTATCCTTCCTCTTTCCCAAAAAACCAAGATTTTTTCTATACCCTGTCATTATATCTTCCCCTCACACACGTGAGTCCTACTCATTTGAGTCAGCCTGCTCTCTTTTCACTTTCTGTGACTAATTTCATCCTTTGACATGTCCTTGGAATCAGGAGACTTCAGGGAACCAGAAAAAAATACCTAGGTATTTTGGATTTTTAAAGCTTTTAAAGAAGTTTACTAAATTCTATATAAATATAATATATTCTATTTCTTTTTTTAGAAAATGTACACTCAAACCCACACATGCAATATATATAGGCTGCATCATTTTTTAAACTAAACAAAAAGAAAAGAATATCTAAATGTGTTTTAAGACTTTAAAGAAACTGATTTGTTGCCAACCTTACTCTAAAAAAGGTTTAGAGGTAGGGTTGTGAGAAAATGAACATCTCATTTCACTTGCAGGTAGTAACATCAGTAGAAACATAATTCAATGGAGCAGAATTGCTTCAGGGAAAATTCTTTTTTATGTAATCACTAATATAAAGCTGCATTATTACAAATATATGTAGATGAACTTAATTTATCACCTGGTTTCTAGGCAGAGTAGATCTAATCTTTAGCTTGAGGATTTTTCATGAGTCTTGGCTACAAATATTAATTTAATTCTTTTTCCTGTGGTCAACTCCAACTAAGAAGGTAAAAAATTCCCTGCCTCTACCATCTCTTTTGCTGTTTCCAATCTTCTTCCCTCCATATCTCCTCTTCATCTCATGTGTAAAGTCCTAATTTATAAAGTCTTAGCTTAAAAAACAGTCACAAGTGAAAAAATAATACACATTTAGCTATCAAACATATATAGATATGGACCCAAAACACCCAGGAAAAATCCCACTTAATTTTGACATCCCTACATCGATGCACACCTGACGTGGTGTAACCCCAGCTGGCAACTGAGGACCAGTTGCTCACTCACTCTCCCCCACAGTGGGATGGGGGAGAGAATCAGAAGAGTGAAAGTGAGAAAACCCATGGGTTGAGACAAAAACAGTTTAATAGATAAAGAAAAAGCTGCTCACACAAGCAAAACAAAGCAAGGAATTCATTCACCATTTCCCATGGGCAGGCAGGTGTTCAGCCATCCCCAGGAAAGCAGGGCTCCGTCACACATAATGGCTACTTGGAAAGACAAAACGTCGTAACTCTGAATAGGAACAACTAAATCAGTGTGTTATCAACATTATTCTCATACTAAGTCCAAAACACAGCACTATACCAACTACTAGGAGGAAAATTAACTCTATCCCAGCCAAAACCAGCAGAACACCCTACTGGTTTGTGAAGAGGATGTGGTTATAAAACTTCTCCAATATAAGACCTAGGGCAACAGATGACCTTGAAGGCAAAAATCTTTAGAAAACTTCCCTTCCAACTTCTCAAAAGACTCTACTTACCACGTGCATTTGAAACTACCATCACCTACAAATATGACCAAACTGGGATAAAATTTGGATAAAAAACAGCAAATAGTACGCCCAGCAAAATGACAATCCCGTTTCCAAAAACTGTCAATCACTGTTCTAAGACAATTTCTTCTTCATCACACCCAAACAGCCACCAGCCCAAAAAAAAAAAAGACAAGTTCTTTTCAGTGGAGCCCAGTGTAGGACTTGTACTGTGAGAGAGACTAAGTACTGGCACAGGTTGCCCAGGGAGGGTGTGGAACTTCCATCCTTGGAAATATTCGAAAGCCAGCTGGACATAGTCCTGGGAAATGGTCAGCCTGATCTAGACAACCTTGGCTGAGCAGGAGGGCTGTCCGGACAACTTCCAGAAGTCCCTTCCAATCTCATCTATTCTGCGATTGGTACGCTCCACATCATCCAAAATATTTCTGATTCATTTTGATAGTAAGAATGAAAGAATGTTTTCATTATAGTTTTAGCTATAATTTAAATACTTTTCATGAAAAGATTATCCAAAAGGATTTTACAGCTTTAAGAGTATGGATTTTTTTCTCCCATCCCAAACCACAAGCTAAAACATCCTGTAGCAATAAAAATTATTATTGGTGGGGAAATTAAAAAAAAAAAATCATTTAAAAGTACATACATCAGTATTGAAGATTTCAGTCTTTAGCACTGATGGATACCTAAAGCCTAGATCCAAATCCTTTAGTAAAGGATTCTGCAAACAGTAAACCAATTTATATTAGCAGATTATTTGTCAAGAAAAAAACAAGCAAAAATCAGAAAGAAATAATGACAAACCACAACACTTGAACATAATAAAAAGTATATATTATTCTCAAATTTGTGTACAACAGACCTACCAGTATGTCATTTCTATCACTAGCTTTATACTTGGTTCAGAGCTGTTCTACTCAGTGTATTTTCTTCTACAGTTATACTGTGTACATGTATCCACGAAGTGGGCAGAGACTAGGGATCAATTTTGTAGGTTACTAACCCTCATAGTTTTTGTTTCATAACTCTTGTGAAGGGATACAAATGATTACTTCCTTAGGAAAATTAACACTGAAGGATAGAGGGAAGACAGAAAAGGTAAAAGAAAATCAACTCTGGCTGCTTAGCTGTTCTAAAATACACTTCTTACGAAAAATAACAGTTCTAAAGATAAATCACACTAAAACTAATATAGTTAGGTTAGATAAACAACTATCTCTGGTACGAACAGAGAAAGAAAGTAGAGTAGCATTCCAACTCCCTCTACTGGCCTAGATACCTTGTATTAATAACACCGTAATTGCAAAACGTTCTCATCCTCACATTCTAGGAGCAACTGAGCTATCTCTTTTAATGAATTATTTTTCTTTTCCCTAAAAGGACAACTAAAAAAAAAAAAAAAAGACCCACACACCTAAATGGTAATGTAACTCCTAGGATTTCTTTCAGAAAAAAGGTTGCTAAAACTGAAGTAAATGAAAACAGATTTTATGTAGCCTTTTTAAGTTTACAGATTTTTTTAGGAACTGTTCTAGAAATAGGTAACACAAGTTACTAGCTGCTATTTGTATTATTCTCCCTGTCAAACATGCATTTTTTTGTCCCTTGCATCTGCAAGATAAGCTGTATCAGAGACAGAAACTGAAAAATTTAGTAGAAAATGCAAGTCACCAGTTCTTAAGGAGCAAAATCAGAGGACTGTTACATAACCAACAATTTAAAGTATCTTTTTCTTTACAATAAAAGACTTTCAAAAGATCAAAACCAACAACAAGAAAACTTCCATTATCTTACATTGTAAACTCATTCTCATCAGCAACATAGCTAGCCTTTTCTTCTCCTTCCTCTCTCAGGAATGAAATAATCATTTTCCCTTGTGAGCATGTATTTTCCAACACAAATGCAATCTGACTGCAGCTTCTTTGAGGACATTTTCTCTAGGTGAAATCTTTATCCCTAAACCACTGAACAGACAGTACTGCTATCTATAATTTTCAGTTACCGTATGTTGCTAATTTAAATAATTGCTGATAGTGAAACTGCTTAGGGACAGACAATGGCAATCCAAATTACCAGCTCAGGAGATAAAAATCTTAAAGAAGGAGTCCTATGATGCTCAGTCAACTTTAGCTCTCCCCTTAAATCCAGATCCACTTGTTTGGAGGTACTTCAAGACTACAGGATGATTCACACAGATGGAGAAATACCAAGGACAAAGGAGTCTGATCTTTAGCAATTGCTTGAAACTACAGAGGTTTTAGCTTTGAAATAAGTACCAAGGAAGCTTTATTTACAATAATGGAGACCTTGTGTCCATTGAACCTCTGACAGTTAAACAAGGAAATCACACACAACAGCTGAATACAACAAACTTTAGAAAACACATTCTTACCAAGTATACCATGGTTTCTTACATGTTCTTTTCTCTCCTGATTTGCTTTATTGAGTTTCATTTCATAAGGAAAGAATAAAAGAAGCTGGTTCAAAATAAATACACAACTTAACCAACATAACAGTCAGAGAAAATACTGGTATTCCAACCAGCAGGGAAACAGAATATATTGCTGTGAAACAAATTTTTATTCCAACAAAATACAAAGGTTGAAAATCATTATTATAAACCTACTCATTACTGTCATGTAGAAGACAATGAAGATGCCCAGTTAGGCAGAATAGACTTGAATAGCAATATTTACAAACACACTACTGAGAATATGCATATAGTTACCAAATAAATATAAAAATTAACTCAAGAAATTTGAAAGTTATTTAGGTCCATCCACTGACAGACACTGCATTATTATTTCACTCTTCAGGAAGGGGAGAAAATGGGAGTAAGGAGTAAATTTTGAAGTCTTACTGTCCACTTCTTTACAGCTTTTTATCACAGTTTCCTATGCACAAATAAAAAATTATTTGTTTGAAAAGCAGTTTAACAATGGGAGCTGGTGTTTTAAAGTACATCAGTTAAAAAAAAAAGTTTGAGCCACTTATTTTCTGTTTTCTACTATTTCCCATCAAAACCATTTATCCATTAGAGGCTCCCGGGAGCATTCCCTGAATAAATTATAATTGTTAACTTATGAAGACATGTCTCTAAAATGGGGTCAATAGGGAGAAATTTCAGACAGACTAGCCTGGTTGCTATTGTGGCAGTTCATGATTTATTAAATTTGTGGAAGTTATTTGAGTTTGAAGACATAAATTGCAATTAACTTGTTCAACATGAGATTGAGTTCATAATGCAGGACATAGTTTTACTAAGAAAACAGAAAACTAGAACAATATTCGGAAGGTTTGTTTTTTCCAAGTGAAAAAGTTATTTTTATAAAAAATAATATCGAGTGGAACTCACTGTTGATTAGTATCTTGACTCTTCTTATACAGAAATATGGATCATTCCAAACTGCAGCAGGCATGTCTTTCTAAACTTAAAATAATACAGAAGTAGCCCACTTTTCTAAAGTGACCTATTCTGTTAGCTTGCAATCTTGTTTCAAGGCCAAGTCAGACATCTGTCACAAACATGCAGTATTAAAAAGGAGTTGTACCGCAATGACATCTACGTAACAACCCTCTGGAACGGATAGCACATTACCCTTTTTGTAACCAACAGAGCCATACATGAACAGATACGACATTCCTGTAGCTCAGAAGTCATTAAAGATATTAATTGTTCAGAAAATGTCTTAGAGGGTTAAACATGTCCACACCACTGAGTAATTATGAAGTACAGCCTGGCAGATGTGGATGACATCTAACAGGAAATTATGTCTAATAGCAAATTCTTCAAGTGTTTTGAAACTTTCTCTGTCATCTGACTGTAAAATTCAAGTCAAAGAGGAAGAGAGGAAATGGCACAGAGATTTAAATAAGTAACAGAAACATATGACAGCAAATAAGGCAATATTACATTATTCATACTGAAATTCAGCCGGTCACAAGGTTACAAGTTGCTTAAAAAAAAAAAAAAAAAATCATGTGTTCTAATAAATATGGCCCATTAATGTGATGACTGTATGGGTTTAATACATGCACAAACCTACACTAACTTCTCTAGATCCACTGCTTCCCAAAAAGAACACAACATCCACTCCCTGTGTGAACAACACGCTCAAACCACCTCAAGGCAGGAGAGTTACCTTACTAGCAGTCTACCAAGCTAACTGCTGAAATTTATTCCAGAAGAGTTTCATCTGGGCAATACTATCAGATGGAAAGCTATTTTGCACAAGTTTTTTGGTTTGGATTTTTTTTTTTATTTGTTTGTTGTTTCTTTTCTTGGGGGAGGAGGGGGCGATGTAGGATTAAAAAGCAAGAATTGAGGATGTTGAGTTAACCATTACAAAATTAAATGAATCAAAAAACATTATAGATATCTAGTTTATTTTTTACTTTCCATGTTTTCCTACCAGAATCTTAGAATTGTGTAACTGCTGGAAACTCCTCCTGGCACAGAAATGTTTGAGTACCACCTCCCTGCCTTACATTTTGATCAAATGCACTGTAGTCACTTAGTAAGTAGAAGACCCTGAATCAAAGCTAACTGTTATATCTTAATATCTAGGGGGGGAAACGCAAGAAAAAAACCAACACAACACCACAGAAGATAACAAGCTTGAGTCTGGGGAGAAGCTCAGAACACTTTACTGACAATAAAAAGGAAATCATTTCATCATCTCTCTCTACTCATAAAAGGGCTGAAATTGTCACAGTCCATCTCATCAAAGGAAAATTTCCTTTCTTTTCACTCTCCTCTACTCACAGTTTGGTGGTGACACTACTATCAAGCCCTAGGCACTGAGGAGGAAAAAAAAAAAAAAAATCACCTCTTTCATAAGCAACAGCAATCTACTCTGTGGAGTAGATTCATGGACATGGTCTTACATGTCCATGAAAGACCATTCCTAATTGTTTTACTCCCTGTAACATGATTAGGAAAAGTTTATTAGAAAAAACCTCTAGCAGCAGCTAAAGCCTGACATTTACAGACAGGACCCCTGCTCTATGAAAGCTGTTCAGACCTAAGAATAATGCTGCCCAGGCCTTGCAACTTCTTCAGTTTGCTTGTAAGATTTATGGCTATGTTACAAATTACAAATGGCTGTCAGCAAGCCCCAATTGGATGCAAACATCTGAAGACCTAATGAGGATGTCCTTGCAGACCCAGGAGAAGGAGTGACTGAACTTTTTTTGGCAATCAATATAGCTACAGAAAATGGAGAGTGTGCCCAAAGCCATACTCTACATGGTGGGTTTGAGCAGCACCACATCAAGCAAGAGGATTTACTAGCTGCAAGAACTGGACCACAAAGATTGGGGGGGGGGAAACCCAAACCACACACACACACAAAAAAACCACCAACACCACCAAATCCAAACAACAAGTTCCACACCAGCAAAAAGAAAAAAAAATTAAAAAAAAAAAAAACAACACACACCAAACCCAAGCAAAAAAAAAAACCCAAGTGAAGACAATTTGAGTGCAGCCAAAGAAAGGGCAGGACAAACTTCCTTGTGGACAGGATTTGCCAGTTTGGAGAGCTTGGAGGATTACTGAGCAAAGTAACTGAGAGATTCCAAGGAACAGGACCCCATACTTATTCAATAATGAGAGCAAAATTCAATCAAACATACCAGGTTCATTCCACAGACTGTTCATTTTACACCAAACTTACACTAAGCTTGAAAGAGTGCTTCCAGCTGTGGAGGACAAGCCGAAGTCAATGTTCTGATGGACTGCTGAAGTCTTCAGAGGGCTCCAGCTAAAACTAGAGCTGACTTGGGTGCTCTATATAAATCTTATTCCTGCACGAAGAGGGATACCGTATGCTTCCAACATTTTCTAGTGTGCTGGGGATCAAAAACTCAGGGTCTATGTCTCATTCAATATTTCAGAATTTGGAATTCTAAACCAGGAAGAAAATCCAACAAAGTGGAAAATATTAAGAGCTTGGTTTGTACAAAACTTCAGTCTGGAAACATTCTGCTGCCAGAACATTTGTATTTCTAAATGAAACAATTCCTCCCTAGACAGCTGTGGAGACACCTCATCATCTCTGATATGATTTTTTGTTTTGTTTCATTGGTTTGAAAAATGGTCATGTCCTGGAGGTGCAAGGACTTTACATATTGCTATAGACTACCCTGTCACACAGAGGCCAGAAAGTCAAACACTATGGTGTGCATAACCAAGCCATTCGAGTTCTATTTTGTATGTAATATCCACAGTGAATTGCCAAGGTCTTCCAGAAAGTACACAGAGCTGGGAATAGGACTCAGCCTGTCTTTGGTTTAAGCCAAAAGGAAAGATTACTCTCCCACACAATACCCAACTAGTTTACAAAATACATAACCAGAAGATACTCTGGTTGCAAAAAAAAACCAAACAAAAAAAACCAATCACCATAATTGGCCTTCCACCATCAACTCAGGAAATCACTAATCCATTAGCTGCCAGATAAAGCAAGGATATGGCAACAGTAGAATCATTCCAAAACCACCAATTTTCTTCACAATTTCCCTAAACAACTACTACTTGTCACAGTCTTACGCAGACATACAAGAAAACGTTATTCATCCTGTGTGGTTACCAGCTTCACAGTCAAGAGAAGGATAACAACTACACAGTGATATGGGAGATCAGTCAGACAAATCTTATGCCCATAACACTACATAAATGTAATAACAATCTATGTGAATGCTCTGCAAGTATCAGTGCTGTAAATAGTTAAAAGAAAACGTTTTTCTTAAATTTCTGTCTTGCAATGGCTTGTCCTATTATTCCTGATCTCAGCAGTAGTAACACTGGAGCCCGTATAAGAAAGGAACTTGGTGATGCCAGTATGCAAGACTGCCAGAGCCAACATTTGCACAACAGGACCATATGGTCCCATTCCTATGAACCCCTTGAAATGTGGGCTCCCTGCCATGGAAACGTGAGCAGCACAGCTTTGTGACTCACTGAAGAGTCTGATGTTGGTATACTCTTTGGCCAGTGAACAGAGCCACCAAACATTTGTCACTGTCATAGCCTGTATTTTGTGTAAGAGGAAGAAAGCAAAGGCATAGACTTTGAAGGCTGACTATGAACTTTCCAACTGAACACAGGCAGTAGATACTATTCGTATGAAACGGAGAAGATAAAGCCTTAGCTGCATAGCAGAGATTAGAAGACAGTAATAAGGTAAAAAAGAAAAAAAAAAAGAGTGTCACTGGTTGCCAATTCATTATTTACTTATGCTTCCAAGATTAAATCCTTGCTAAAAGTACCAGCAAGCTCAAAAAATAAGGTTTCCCTTTCCTACTGTTATCAAATATAGTGAATTTAAATAAAGCATATTTTCTTTATAGGTTCATTTTTTTAAGATACTCAGGATTAGCTGATATGTAAAAATAGTTTGGGTTGTATTTTGCACACCTAAAATGAAAGAGAAGAAAGATGTTTCCTTTAAAAACATTATAACTTTCAGAAAAATAATAAGTTGTCTCTCGCACAGCCTGTTTTTCCTGTTAATACACTGACACATTAAGTTTTTCTTTTAAAAGAGGACAAAGTTATTAGGATCAAAACATTTCCTAATAACATGGGTTTTGTCTACTTCTGTCTTCAAAACATTCTGCCATTTTAATAAAATCAACTTTTCTTTAAAAAGCAAGTTTTCTTTTATTAAACTAATCCTGCATGTTCAATATAAAATGTTATTTTAATAAGCAGATATGTTCTTGTAGCCTCTTAATAAAAAGAGACCTATTTGTCCTGAGAAAAGATTAGTCTACAAATTAAGAAAAGACAGGTGATTATTCTATGGGTAAAGCTTTCAGTAACAATATTTCCAGATTTTATTTTTCTTTTTAAAATGTGATGTTATTTAGAGAGGGATTTGCCATAGAATATATCTGATTTGCAAAGTTAAAGTCCTTCTGGAGAGAAAGGAGTAGGATTTTTTTTTAAAAAAGATTAATCTTTGTATTAATATCTATTTTTACATGGTTCAGAAATGAAATTTAAACAGCATCACACTTGCTGTTATGACACTCCACTGACAAACGTTACACAGGAATAGAAGCCCAAATGAAGTCAAATGCAATCCTTCTTTTGTTACAAAAATTTTAAAAACTTGCACAAATATCAACTCATGGCATTGCTTATGTTTGAAACTGCCTTTCAAACACAGGAATAACAATATTCTTCTTCAGAAAGTAAAATTACCTGTTCAGTTAAGCACTATGAAGTGTTAGTTGTATAACTAAGACTACTTCATACTTATCTAGAGGACATGAGAAAAGTCTGGCATGCTGGGAAACAATGGAGCAGGGGTACATGAAGACCTTACTTCTTTGATAGAAACATATGTGCCGGGGTGGCTCCTTTCACCAGTATACAACAGAGGTTGGCCCCAACATAACAGAAACTTCCAAATGAAGTCTGAATCAATCAAGTTAATTGCATGCTTCCTACTTTCACTTACAAAGCTAGTTTTAGTTCCCTTATTCTCTTCACTTACTGTCCAGAACTGTCTCCCAGCATAGCTATGTGTTGCTAAGCCACCAATGTGCACTCATGAAATGAGTGTATGGTCTGCACAGTGTTGTAAGACTCAACAGTAAAGTGCTGAGATTTCAAGGAAGGCATTGTAGAATTCTATACTTATTTTCAATTTATCTTAACATTTGTTCACAGAAAGTGGCATTAATAAGCAAAATGGATAGCATCACCAGTAGAACAACACACAAACGTTTGATTTCCTCAATTTATGCAAACATTTTTGTTGTACATATGCATGTGACATTTAATACAGTTCTTTACCATGTTTAGCAGGCTTCAGGTTGTGACCATTAACCTTGGAGGAACATGATCCCATCACAAAATTCCATAAAATATTTTTCAGTAAATATTGCTTAAATAATACTAGCATAAAAAAGGTCTTTGTTTAGGTGGGGAGGAAAAACATCAAGACTCAAAAATCAACTAGGTTTAATTTTAATAGCACCAGAACTGAATAACAAGTACTTGGTTTGGCTTTTCCCACATTAACATTGATTAGGCCAAAGATTATTTTATCAAAATACATTGTTTGGTTAAACCCTCAATATATTTCAACCTCACAAAACAGAGAAATTAAATTATAAGTTTGAGTAAATAAGAAGTGATTGAACAGCAACAACATGATCACAGACCATATTCAAGCCTGCTCACTGAAAATGAAGCACCATCTACTTCTACTACCCTATAACTTGTCCTCATGTGATCAACAAAACTAAGTCTGGGTTTTTTTTCTGTAAGTCACTGCATAAGCTTGCCAAGATGAAACCATATTTTATGCTTCTTGGTACATTTTATACTTTGGGTATATAAAAAGTACTCTACAGCATTAAGAATTACAAAAAATAACATTACTTGCCCATTTACTTTTGGCTATACAACATCTGTAATTAGAAAAGGATTGCCATGCTTTTGTTTTACTCTAATTTCTCCCAATACCTGCTTTGTATCACAAACTAAAAATACAGATAATATTTCTATATATTGTGCATAAAGAATAAGCAAACATTGATAAATCCTAAAAGTATTATATTTTATGCTTAAAAACAAGAAAAAAAGACATGAACAGGGTCAACCATTCATACACTAAAGAAAGCCAACATTTGCAACACCCAGTAGCACTATAATTTCAAAAAGTTTAACAGTTGGAACTAGCAATCATCTTCCAGAAAATGCACATAAGAGATCTGCTTACTCTAACAGCAATTCTAATATTTTAGTAGTTCACAACTACAGGTCTTATCTACAAAAATGGTAAATTAGAAAGACAAACACAACTAGACAGATGGCAATAATTAGAAATATTTCCAGCATGATGTAGTAGTATTTGGTTCTTTTTGTTCCAGCAGTATCAAGGCAGAACAGGGTAAAGAGCAACAAAAGCATATTCGCAACTTTTCACTACAACCAAAACATGATTAGGTTCATGTCATGTCTTAAGACAGCTCAAAACTTACAATCCACCAAACTGAAATCATTTTACACACCAGAAAACCTGTATTATAATGTCATGGGTTGACCCTGGCTGGAGGGCAAGTGCCCACCACACATAGCCATTGCTCCAGAAGACAAATGTCATAAATAATAAATGCTCCCCACACCCTCCTTCCTCACCTCTTCTCTTAGCTTTTATGGCTAAGCTGATGTCATATGATATGGAATATCCCACTGCTCTGCAACAGCCAAAACACTGGTGTGTTATCAACACCTTTCTAGCTACTAATGCAAAGCACAGCACTGCAAGGGCTGCTATGGGGATAACTAACTCCATCTCGACCAGACCCAATACCTACATATATACAACCAAGCTTTTCCTAAATATTTGTCAATGGGAAACCTGGAAGGTAAGGAACAAGAATGAAGAAATCCTCTTCCAAATTTGTGAACAAAAGTATAACAACAGACAAGAAAAAGTGGTCCTGTAAGTGGCAAGAAATGGTAAAAGTGTCTGAGTTCTGGTATCAAGAACAGATGGACCCTGCAGTCATCCACACAATACATAACTGAATCCTATTCAAAGATGGCAAACAAAAGCTTCCAACTCTCGTCATGGACCATTGGCCAGTGAAAAGAAATTGAGGTCAAAAAGTTATAGACTTTGCAATATTTGGGAAGAAAATAATTTTCTGGTATAAACTGAAGGATTTATAAACTCTAAGACAAAAATGTTCATTTGTATTCACTTTGAATGTTTCCTGTAATATGTTGGTTTACTATTGTTTCTATGATTTTTCCAAATACAAACACCAAAACATTAATAAATATAAAACCAGTAGTAGACCATTTGAAGAAATGAAGAGGAAACAAAAAAGAAAAATATCTCCAAGCAAATCAGACGAAGCGATTCAAAAAAAGAGCATGCTAACAGTCCCAGCAAAACCTACAGCACACTGAGCAATTTTTTTTTTTTTAAAGATGGCTGAAGCATGTCTACAACAGGAGTCTTTGCTTAAAATGAATTATTTTTATGCATGAGAAATATATGCCAAGCTGTCTATCTTGATGGGTTTTGATCCCTACTGAATCAAGCAAGGTCCCATATTAAATTCAAAGATTTTCAAATGCCCTTGTAAATTAAAGATGTACTTCAATTCTTCCAACAGTAAGAGACTTCCCCCCCCCACCCCGCATCCAATTCCTTCAGAAATAGCACTCTTTCTGTAGGAAAGAGATCTTTGCTGTATTACTGGAAGACATTATGTGGGTAGTTATTATCTAACCTTACTATGACATAGGAAATTCAGCAGTATTGTTCTTTCCCTTTTCAGAGAAATGTGGTAATTATTATAAAGTCTTTTCCAGCACTGCTAATATGAATAATGTCAAAAGTATTAAAAATCTAAATAAAACAAAAACACAAATAAACCCCAGAACTTCTTTAGTTACTGTATTGGTAACACTGTACAATCATGGTACTGTGGTTTATATAATTACAAAATAAGACCAATTTGTGAAAATATACCTAAATAAAAGTTTTACAAGTAAATGGCTCAGTAATATATGCTAGATTTTTCCAACTCACTATCATTCATTTTTATTTAAAGGCTGCAATCATGAATGAGGAATGAGCAAAGACTGATATTTTCAGTCACAGCTCAAAAAAAAAAAAAAAAAAAAGTCTTTCATGCCTTATTTGACTTACCTGGAAACCTGGAAGAGCATACAGGTCCCTTAAGTATTCAGAAAAAATGTTGATTTTATTGAGAGAAGACAGTAGGTATCCATTGAAGGAAGAATGATTAAGTCTTGAAGCAGGACTTCGAGTAGAGGAACCTGTGAGAGAAGTCCTGTTCCCCTAAAGTGTCAGTGTTCTTGGGGTTATTCTTCAATTCTGTTCTTGACCCATAACGAGCCAAAGACCCTCTTTATACTCACCCCAAGGAAGTGAAAAAAAGACTTATTTGAATTTACCCTACCCTTGTTTGTCAAATGTGGTACATCAGTTTATTTACCAAGGTTTCAGACCAAGCAACAGGTATGTGATCCACAGAGAGAACACTATTCACCCAAACTATTCAGCCAGTACATTTACAGACATTTGCTAAGCATAATATTCATAATTATCATCATCATAAATTTATCTATCTACAAATAAAAAATCTGAGTTTTAAGGCTATACTCATTAATACAATAAATTGCTGTCTGAAAGGTCTTTAATTGCTTGACTGCTGCCAATGGTTACAAAAGAGTATTGACTGGCCTTTCACCATTCACAACTAATGCTGTCATCTTGCCTTTCAGAATTATTTCATAAATATTATTACTACTGGAGACAATAGTATTTCAAAACACTTTTCTGCAGGGATTTCAAGGCAAGCTTTTTAGGACTTTCTCAGTTTATGTCATCTAGATATTTGTAGGAGGGAAAAGCTCTAAATTCAACTATAAGTTTTTACTCTCTCTTTATGACGTATTCGAAGATATATATACAAATCCTTTCAGTGAACTAACAAATGACACATTACGCAACGTTCGACTACTCCAAATTTTCAATAGTTTTCCTCACATACACTGCTTATCATTTGCTTCCTAAATGCCCTATACTGGACAGAATATCCACTACATACCTATTTGATACTTTTTAATTCACATACCTTGCTTAATTTTCTTCTACTTTAGTAAAGCTTGGAGTTCTCAAAAAGCCTAAAACTCCCCAGTGGTGCTGCCAGTTCCCTTAAAGACATATTTCAGATGATCTCCATCCCATAAAAGATTCAACTCAACGCCACCAAAGTGATAGCTAGCTGGCACATAACTGCATTTACTTTGATCAAAACCAATCAATCTTTACACTTCGTGGTAATCCATACAACAAATGTCTTATAGATCCATGATTTCTCATGAAAGGCTTATTTGACATAAAAAACACTTACAGTGTTTCTTACAAGTATCTATATCTTTCTAAGAAACTATATTTAACACACAGACTCATACAAAACAGCAGATAAAACATCTTAGACTTGTCTTGAGTGCACACTGGAAGCGAAATCCCTAGTAAACACATGACTTACAAGGCTTATAGTGGCTATAGTAGTCTTTTAGAAGAGTGCTAAAAATATTATCTAACTCACAGAAAGAGATTTTAATGTCTGCCTTTACCCCAAGCAAATATCCTGACCACTGGACTGCTAGAAATGGAAATGAAAAAATCAACGCTGTCTTCTCCAAGTTTGTCTTTTAAAGGGCATTAAGAGTCTTCAAACTTCTAGAGAATCAGGCCTGAAAAAGTAAAGTATGAAGCATTTCTAAGATCCGGAAAAAAATCCTTTTTCTTCTTTTTGGTCTTTCAACCTAAGCTTCAAGATGATTTCTCAAAAATTGATTTTCCAGAGTCATCATCTAGTGTTATTTTAGGCTGATTTAAATGGAATTACCATGTATCAGGCAAGACAAGTACACTTATTCCATCTTATAGCTCTTAGAGAATTCAGAGTCTCAACTACATCTGATAAAACCATATAACATCAAGGGCAGAGTGTGACAGGACACAACAGAGAAGCATACAAACTGAAGAAAATAGTGTGTTTCAATAGGCAAACATTTTAATCCCCAGAGATAAAGAAAGGTGACAGAAAAACAAACAAACAAACAAAAAAATCCCACACAAAGCACACACCAACACACAATGAAAGATTACATAAAGAAAATTTATAAAAAAAAAATAAACAGGAGAGCTGAAAGTTACATTGAGGTACTGTGAGGAACGTGAGGAAACATTGAGCTTTACTGGCAGATTCACAGTTTATACAAGGTCAAGCAAGGTCCACTATGTTTTTAAGAATCAAGCTTTGTACTACTCGTGTAATGAATCTGGTTCTGGGGTGTTACAAGCTGATATTTTAGAAGACCATTTATTATCTAGCGTAAGCTTACTTCTATTTATTTTTTCTCCAATCCAGGTCAGAAAGCTGATGTACAAAAATCAGCTTCGTCTTTACCCAAAAAACAGGAGCCAGAGACATAAGTCTTGGCTTTTATTTGAACCTGATCCAAGCATAATTCTATTATTTTCTGAGGAATATTAAATCCTGTCTCCATTAAGTAGTTATGCTAATGAGACTATTCAGTCCACCAACTGCAAGTAAACTAAAGACAGAATAAACCATAATTTGTATACATTTCAGCAACAACTAAAAGAGACAAGCATCAAATAAAGACTGTAACTGCTCTGGGGTAAAAAATGAACTGAAGGAAACAGATTAACTTTTTAATAAAGCCAAAGATGATTTTTTGAGTTTTACTGTTGAGCACTAGGCATTGCTAAATGTTATACTGTATACAGACACCAAATAAATAAGGCAGAAGGTGCATCAAACCCTAAATTGACATACTCGGTTGGTGGCAAAGACAATAGTAAACTGTTTTATCACTGAGAGCAGCCAGCACTACATATGGCTGTGACATGGTCTCATGCACTTATGCTTTTTCATATTCAGACACTATATATCTGTCCTTTGAAGTAGACTATTCAATTCATCATCTAACTTCACATTCACAATTTTAAAGATACTTCAGGCAAAGAGCACTCTCTCAGTTGATCTATTTGTTGTTCCAGCACCAGTACATTTTCTATGCATAATCCATTACTTAGGACCAAGAGAATAATAAAAATAAAATTAAAAAAAGACTGTACAACGTTCTCCAAGATCCTCATAAACCTATCCAGCTGCATCACAAGAAGCTTCTACATACCTCAAAGACAAGCTGAATTTGTCAGTCGTAATACCATTGCACATCTTAAACTGACTTATTCAAAAAGTGACCAAGAAAAATGTTTCCTCTAATGTTACTAAGCAACATCCACGGAGTAGCTGCAAAGCTTTCACCATCTTGTGCAAATGGGTGGTTTAGCTAGTATATTGAGGACAGTTACTGTCATTATTTAGATGTTCAGGATTAATAGTTGAATAAGACCATTATTTTAGGTTACCCAACAAGTAATCTGTATATGCAAATGTCAGACTTCCATTACAGAAAAAAAAAAGTTTATATAACATTTCCCATCTTTCTCCAAATTACAGTTTACATTAAAAATAAATACATGCATGTGCACACCTATGACCATGCACATAGACAAACCACATTTGGATCCCAAAAACTTGCCTATTGGGTTCTCAAAGTTAGCACTTCAGTTTTTGCAGTCCTACTTCAATGATGTAAGCTGTCCTGCAATGCTTGTATCCACTATACAATTGCCTAAAGACAGAAACAAGTACTCAAGACTTTTCCAGACTTCGACAGGAGAGCAAAACACATACTACAAAATTAAATCAAAAATGTACAGGAATTGTAAATTTGAAGAACAATGCTGACAAATTATTTATGCCTTACTTTATTTTTTATTTTAATTTTCCCATTTCAAGTTACAAAAACAACCACCAATGCAGACACTTTTTATATCCAGCGAAAATGGAAGTTCAGGGTGAGGTTGCTGCCTGCATGTTACACCAGTAAAGTTAGCTATTAGAAAACTAACTTGTACAACATAGGGGAAATAATACCGTAGAACTATTTTACCTGCCCTAGCATTAGGATTTGTGACACATTTCCACCACCACAAAACATTTGTGAACCTGGTTGATGCAAGCACAGGCAATCTTGCGGATTAGGATAACCAAGGTGCTCCAATTCAGATGGTACTCATCACAGCTGACTTCATAAACAAAAATATAATTCAAGAGGCCCAAACAAATGAGAAAATAGTTAGCCTGGTCCAGAAGTCAAAGTCTAAATCACTAAATAAGTAGTTTGCTTCTAACAAAACCCTCACAAAACCCTCAGGGCCTGATGGCATGCAGGAATGATAGATTAGATATCCAGCTTTTCACTCTGTGCATCTGAGTTTCCCCATTTTTAGAAAAAGGGTCTGCAGGCAAGAGAGTAAGCATACTACCATTATTTAGGTATTTACTTACCTATTTAAAAATAAAGAGGGAGATGGAACTGACTCACTCCTTGGGAAGCTTTCATATAAATCCAAATATTTTATTTGTGAAACCCCATTAACAGAGGTTAAGATGAAGTCTGAGTTTTTTCTTAAAAACCAACAATTTCTCCAAGTCCCTTTAATTACAACTTCTGCATATAGTAGAGTAGCTGTAGTTACAAATTTATGTATGTTTGTCCCTTCCACTAAAGCACAACCTAAATGACCCTGTGGCAGCTTTCTAGGAAACAAGAGGGAGGTTGACTTCATTATTGACTTTTGCACCTGTTGGTATGAGCATATAAATTCATGCTCAAAGGCATATTTTGCCACTGGCACGTGTCTATTCTACTTTAGGAAGAAAGATTAAGATATGCAACATAAAGTATTTAACAATATTACAATAGTTAGCATTAACAATTGCTTAAAACCAAACAAACTTAGCTGGCACAGACACAAAAATAATTTCTTTGCACGTTCTTAGCAATTCCTGGTCAGTCTTTACTGTCAAGCTTTCAATTTTAGTCAGCTAGTAGTACCCAATTCCCTCATCTTATATAAAGAAGTATCTTTATTCTGCTTTTAGCTTATCTGTCATATATCCTTGCTCTCACAGGAAAACATGAGACAGCAGAATGACAAAAAATTCCTTTTTCTTAGCTTTGTCATAAATGACAATTTGTTGTTATGTTCAATCCTGGTAATCTACGTGGAAGAATCAAATACCATACTCTAAGTCCAGTTAGGTCTTTCTCACTAAAACTTTGTAAGTCTCAACTCACATACAAAGGGCTTTATTACTTTATTTTATACTACTGAAAGTCAAATATAAATACATTCTTCAAACAGTTCATGCTTACAGTTTTCTTCAAAAAATTATTCAAGTACAATTGCAAAATATTCAACAAAATATCATGATTTTAGAGATGAACAAATGACCTTCCCATGTTTAGACAGTCCCAATCCAAGAGGTACAGAAATTTTATGCACCTGATACCACAAGGAATTAAATTTCCAGTGAAGGATAACGTGTTTTTCCATGAAATATGCAGCAGTGTTGAACAGTGCATGAAATTGAAAATGAGCAAGAACTTACTAATCAAAAGCAATGATAAACCTTGCTGTCTAGCAGGACAATTCATGAAGCTGTGCTCCAAAACCCTCTCGCTTAAATGTAACAACCTTATAATCAATTTTTCAGAGATACCTTATAATTAGGTGTTCTTCCTCATGTCAGCACTTTATTGAATGATGTCAATAAAAGTAAAATACTTGATGAAGAATTTTAAGTCTTACAGTTTCACCTACTTTTGAAGCTTCAGTTCTGCACCTTTCGCTTATCACTTCTTTCTTTCAAGTTCTAAACAAAATCTACAAGGTAGGCCCTATATGGACCCTACTTGTGGCATGAAATTCAGAACTACCAATTGAATTTTTTTGATTACAGCAAAGACTAGTTTTTATTATTGCTGCATTAGTTTTCAAGGGCTGTTCTCCAGCAACAGAAATTCATGAGTCATTACCATATTTCATAATGTACCATCTCATTATGGCCTTTAAATTACAGCTTGGAGTAACATGAGGTACAACAACAAATCACAGAAATAGAAAATTAGTAAGACCTTAGAAAAAAGTACAGAACACTAATGAGCTTTTGGGGGGTTTGGTTTGTTTTTAACATTTCATCATTTTTAAAGAAATTGTTCTGCCAGGAGATCTCTACATTGCAGATATCAAGAGACCCACAAGAGACCAGTATTCATAATTTTCATATCTGTCAATGAAAAAGTAAGAGACAGGTGAAGAACATTAGCTGTCAAATCTCACCAAAGCCCTTTGAACACCACTTATGGTGTGGGGGGAAAAAAAAAAAAATTAAAATCTTTCTTTGTCATATTTTCTTATAAGGTCATTCCCATAAGCACTATTCTTTTCTGTCAAACCACGTTAATCATCAGAGGCATTGTACGTGGACCTTGTTCAGTCAGATTGTTACTACTTCTAGCTTGTCTGAAAACTTGTAGAGTGCACAGAACTGGACACCCAGAATCCAGTGGAACTCTCAGGCAATTAGGAAAATGTCTTCAAACATTTCAAGTAGACATATTTCAAGCTTGAAGATTTTGTCTGAAGTCTTGGCACTTGATATCAAATACAGTACATGCCCACTACCCACATCTCTCTCCTTACCCCACTCTCCCATGTCTCAAGTGAAAAAAAATAAGCAAGGAAATTATTGCAACAAAAAAAAGGGATTCTCCTCCTCAAGTGAAAAACAAAACAGAAAGCCATATATTTTACATATTTGTTACTATGCAACACACATTAGCTCTCCAGGTTGTGCTTAGATTTTACCAGCACAAGCAATATTCAGTTCACTCAAGCTGAAATGGAGAAAGGAAAAAAAAAATAAAAACACCACACCACCCACAAAGCATTGTACATCTGCCTTTTCTTCCCCCAGGCAAAGACACTAATATATAGCATGGCCAGCAGAGACTTCAAGAGACAGCCTGTTAAGAAAACTATCTCAAGTGGGTACACAAGAGTTGCCTTGAGTTCAGGGTTTTTCTCTGCAGAAATAGGACAAGAGAAATTATCACACACAAGGTTAAAACTGTTTGAAATACACTGTCATATATCATCAGTTATCAAACCCTACAAGAAAATCTTGTAAAATTTGGGAACAAGTCCAGGAACAAGCTTTCACATTACCGTACAGATGACTTCTCTAAGAATTAATGCTCATTGATAGTTACTGGACAAAACCACCAGAAGCCATAAGACCAGCATCTAAATCACATTTCCCACCAGGCACCAAGCTCTAGTCACATTTCCTCTTATATTGTTTTCTCCAAAGAACTAAGCTTCTTCAGAGGAGTTAGGGGGTGTTATCCATTCCTTCACACTTTCAAGCCATATCCTAAAGCCTGATAGAATACTCTCCAAGGACCTGGAAATACCATTTTGAAATGCCTTCAAGCAGGGTGAAAAGTAATCTTCTTCCTAAAAAAACATTCTTCAACTACTTTTCTGATATACTAAGAATGCGTAAGTATACACACAAGCTTTTCCTGTTCAGATGAGGGACCTAGATTTCTACCGGCCAGGTTATGAATCTCCAGTGCTCAAGGAAACCCTAATCTTTCTATCCTAAAACTTAGCACTCCTCTTTTAATTACATCTGTGTAGCAATATACTGTCCATGGTGGCATGAAAGGAACCTCTTTTCTGCTGTTTCTCTCATAGCAACACTGATGATGAAAAGGTCAGCCATTCCTAAATAACCTAGCTATCCCTGAATAAAGACAGACTCTTTAAGCCCTTACTAACATAGGCCTTCCAATGGATTCCCCTTTAAGCTGCAGCTCAGGACCCAACAAGAAAGAAAGGAAATTAAGGTTCAAGTTTTTGTGATTAAAAGTTCTTCCTTGCTGCGTGGAATGGGAAGTGAATCTAAAGTTGTGTTCTTCAAAGTAGCTGAGTCATTCCCAGAAATTTAAAAAAAAACCCTACTATCTCCTTACCTCAGGCTTCTTAATCTTCCTGAAAGAAACAGGTAGAATTGCAGCAACAGGCTACAACCAGGAAGGGTGATGGCAAGGGTAACTCTCACTAGGTTAAAAGAACTGAAGAGGGAACAATGCTTTGCAGCAAGCAGGGCAGTGTGAATGAGCCAAACAACTCACACCTGAATGGAATTAATAAAGGTGGGCCCTAATTAAACTCATCCTTCCTAGATTTGTCTGCTTTCTCTATGGCCAGAGCAAAAACCTAGCTGTTGTTTTGCTTGGTATGAAATAGAGGAAAGGAACACATGCAATAGTTTGTGAAACTTGATAGTAAGGAGTTTACTAGCTCTGTACACATGCTGATATCTCTTCAAGCTGGTTTATCTGCACATTTGCTGGCTCACAGAACTTGCACTTGCAAAAACATCTATTGCTCCTATCTTGTAATGGGATCTGTGCAGTGGGCTCTCCTGCAAAGCATCTTATTAGAACTTAATTTCTGTGTAAGCAGATCTTTTTGCCTGAATAGGCTTCATGTTCATAAGCTGTGCAAGGGAAAAAGCATCTGTAAATAAAGAAGTTGAAAACTCCTCTGGAAAATTCACAAGATCTGTAAACTGTCCAAGTCAATTATCACTTGTTTACTTCTTTACAAAATAGCACAGGATGTTGAATTCAACACAACCATGGGAAGAGCAAACAGACAGAAGGTCTGCCACTCCCCTGTGGTATCAATGGTCTCTGATTCAGCCCAACATTGTTAAACAAGAACATCAGCTTCATAGAAGCTAAATTCAGCATAGAGATATGGATTCTAGAAAGTCTAATGGTTAATAGTATGTTTCATTTAAGTCAAATATAGGTAAATATTTCTGGCTCATAAGGGCTAAATGAGGGCTTGTGTGCTCAACTTTGTATGCCATGACCAACAAATGTTGTACAAGTCACACTCTGTTGTTTATGAATGTGAAAAAAATAATACTTTAAAACCAATAGTTCTGTTTATAACTTCCAAGGAAATATACAATAGTATTAGCTAAGATTACACAGGATTACTGAGAGAAAACTGCAGACCACTAGCAAAGGGAAAAGAGGGTTGAATCATAACCTTATAGGGGTTGAGAAATAAAACGCATAAGGTGGAATGAATTGGAAATGTCTGAGGCTATATCTAGAAAACCAGGTGAGGAGAAGCACAGAGGTAACTGGAGCTGAACAAAGCAGCACATCTGCATTGAAAAAGTTGCTGTTCCTGTCACTGGAGCTAGCAGTCTCATGCCATCCTAATTTATGTATTAATTTACCTTTTGTTATATAAGAGCTTTGAGTCAGATCTCTTTAATCATCTTGGCAACTACATAGATCCAAATTAGACAAGGAAACAGGTGAGTGTAAGGAAATTACCTGCAATATTCCCAATCTGAGAATGCCAGCACACATCAAACCTTCCATATATCTATCAGACAGATAAAAAATATTTAGGAAAAAAAAGAAAAAGCTCACTAAGAGAAAGGTGAGCTACAGGAAAAAAGGAGAAAGAAGAGTTAGCTATTTTTTAAATACTTCTGGCCTTATCTAAGCTTACAGTTTCGTAAGACTGTCAGCCATCAGACTTATGAATACGGCCCTTCCAGAAAAAAAGAAGTTGTAGGTTCATGACAATCCAGTAGGAGATACATTTCATCAAAAAGATTTTTCTTAGCAAAAAATAGTAACAGCAGAACCTGTTGTATATGTAAATATGAATGGAAGTTTAGATCTTATTCAAAATTTAGATAAATTGGTCTCTTCAAAGAACTGGAAAACAAATCAGTTCTAAATTGTTAGTGCCAACATTCATTATCTAACATTATTAGAGATATGACTGCTACACATATTATATCTTTCATAAAATTCATATGACAACGAAGCACACCGAACAAAATTATGCAAGATTGAAGACCACAGTTGACGCTTATTTACCTAAACATTTTTCAAGAGAGCAGGCCTTTAAGCACACCTCAGTAAGTGCAGGGTATTTGCTATTTAATGGTCTCGCGGCAATCAACTATTAAAAGATGCTTAGGACATTAAAAGTAACAAGGGTATTGTGGATTCATACAAACACCAGAGAGAGGAAATAGAAGATGTACTGAAATAAATAAACAGGAGTTAAAAGCTCTGTGGATACAAGGTATCGTTTGCATTTATGTGAGCACAAAAACCATTGCTCCTATGGTAAGTCTGCTCACTTCTGTGAGCAGTTGAAAAGACAAAATTTAAAGGAGAAACATGTTCTTTTGTCCACTTTCCCCTAGAACAGGAAGAAAAAGAGATGCAAAACCAGAGGGGGCACCGAAGAGAGCCATGAACAGAACTGAGAAAAAAAATACAGGCTAGAAAACATAGGAGACATCTGTTGGCTCTGACCTTATGACCCAACATTTAGATATTGTTCCCCTGTGTGTTCTTCAATTATGTGTATTTGTATATGGAAGACACACTAAAGAAAATAGACTGCATAAAATAGGTGTACAACAGTGTTAAAATCTTTCTATGCATGTTTTAGTTTAAGCCCAGTCAGCAACTAAGCACCACGCAACCACTCACTCCCTTCCTCTCTCCCTCACTTCCTCGTTTTCTTCCTCCCTCTCTCCCTCCTCCCTCCACTCTGTGGTATGGGAACGAAAATTGGAAAATAAAAAGGTAAAACTCGTGGGTTGAGATAAAGACAGGTTAATAGGACAGCAAGGGAAGAGAAAATCATAACAATAAAAGAATAAACAAGTGACACACACAATACAATTGCTCATCAACTGCTGAGCAATGCCCAGCCAGTCCCTGAGGAGTGATCCCTGTCCCCCAGCCAACACCCCCTAGTTTATATACTGCAAATGACATCACATACTATGGCATATCCCTTTCGGTTAGCTGTCCTGGCTGTGTCCCCTCCCAGCTTCCTGGGCATCTCCACACTGGCAGAGCATGGGAAGCTGAAAAGTTCTTGGCTAGGCATAAGCACCACATAGCAACAACCGAAACATCAGTGTGTTACCACATATTCTCATGCTAAATCCAAAACACAGCACTATGCCAGCTACTAGGAGGAATATTAACTCTATCTCAGCCAAAACCAGAACAATACATTTTTTTTATTTTCATCTAATCTCCAACTATACTTCATAGGTAAGCTGGAAATACCTGTGGCCCACTCTAGATTTTAACATGCTGGCACATGTTGCGATTTCTTCAGGCACATCTGAACAGTCAAACAAAATGTGTATTCTGAGTACAACTTCACCGAATTGCCACTTGATCCCTTGTGATATGCATTTTTCATAGGCAGAGGCATTTTTAAATGACCACTAGCACAACAATCTGAACAACTACTTTTCTTTTTAAGAAAAGATTGCCTTTAAAAATGAAGTGAAAAGTTAGAAATAGTTTTATAGTAAGTCCCCAAAGAACAATTAGCATGTTCTTAAAGAAGAAGAAGCAGATATGTTTCTTAAACAGCTGACACACATTTTCTCAGAGGTATTTCTACTGCACAAGGACGATAATTAGATGCCACTTTAAAAAAGCATTATGTTAAACACAAACTAATGAATGCATCTTTACGTCAAGTAGATTAACCTTAATATGCTTCATTTTTATGCAAAAACCACAATTAAGTTCATCATTTCCTCTGACGCATAGAACTGTGAAAGCAGTGTGTCTCAAATCTGATTTCATAAAGAAAAATGGCAGCTGCCATTATGTATGCATTAGCAAATCTGATATACATGAGGAGTCTCTCCTAGTTATATATTATCTGCATTGCTAAGTGTATACATGTGCACATAGGAAAACTTTGCTTTATCCACTACTGAGTGAGAATGTTAACTACATGAGAGTCAGGAATTGTCAAATTACATACTGGAGTTATCAATCCAGATTAAACTCATCTTTAAATGGTAATCCTTGCAAGTGTTTCAAGTGACCTCAAATTTTCTGAAGCTTTAAGATACAATACTGGAATTTATAAGGGCACTAGTTATTTTTTCTGCAAACCAAATAAGTAAACATGTAGATTTTTTACAATGACTTGCGAGTCTATAAAGAAACGGCTTAAAGAAGTAGAAATATTTAAATGTCTTTCATTCTGAGGTGGACAGAAAAGCCTACATGAAAGCAAAACAAAATATAAGACAAGATTGAAAGAAAAACAAAATACAGGACAAGATTAAAACATTTTATGTTGTAATACTTGCTTATCTGATATTTGTTCATATAAGAATATTGAGATCTATTTTCTAATAGCAGAATATCATGTTCTGTAGAAGAGATTTGGTCTTCTCAAAATAAATTCATTCAAGCTTTTATGAAAGGGCTTTCAATTTTACCACAAAGATAAATCCCCAACATATAGGTTCTTACATGTTTAAGGAATAAATGCTTTTATTATATAAAGCTAAGTGGTAAGAAACGATGACTTGAGGAATGTTAACATTAAAAGTCTACTGAAAATATTAATAACATTTCAAAGTTCCTCAGCACATTTTGATTCAGTTAAAAAACTGTAAACAAAAATACTTTACTGTAAACAAAAATAATTCAAGAAGGTCTAGGTATAGTAAGTTCAAAACTAGATATTCTACCTCTGGTCTGCTACAAATCATGAGTTGTCAGGTCACGTTAAGCAATCAAATCTTTCTGGTTTTATACATTGTCTTCTAGACTTTACATAAAGTAGGTTCAAATGATATGCTGAATTACCATTTCTGGAAGCCCTTTCGTCTCATGTAATTTCATTAGAAAACAAACATAAATGCCAAGACAGTTCAGCTATGCATACAGGAAGGTGTAAGAACACCTTGTACTTTCTCCAGCACAGAGCAAGGTGCAGTTCTGCTCCTTCTCCTTAGCATTCCCCTGGATTCCCCTGGTCACAAAGGGACACTTTCTGCTTTCCACCCTTACCTCTTCCCTTCATGTTCACTAACTATGCAAAGCAGGAAAAACAACAAAATAAGTATGTTTCTCATGCCAAAATGGAGTAATATGAGCTTTGTAGTAGACAGATACTCCTGTATCCAGTTGCTAACAAGGCCCTCATAAAAACACAGTAACTTCTAGCAATAACTCACTCAGGGCCAAACCATGTCATTCTCTCCAAAGTGGAGTGGATATGCTGCTCCTTTGCAACAGGGACTTTCACTGTAAAAAAGAATTAATATTTCTATATACCTGCTATTGGGCTGATGCCAATGGGCATAGAGCTGTGTAGTGAGAACACACTTGAATTAAAATATGCCAAAGGAAAGTAAAACATCTTAATCCACTACAAGCATACACCTACTTCAGGCAAAATGGAAAAAAAAAAAAAGCTTTAAAAATCTTTTATTAAGCCACAGTCCCTTTAATCTTATTCCTGCTCCAACTGTGAATATAAAACAGAGCAAATTATTCTTCCATGTACCTGCATACGGAATTTGTTACTCAATTTTTCTCATATTTACTTTTCTTTATCCTTTTGATCAGAGTTTTGATGAGGAAAAGAAAACACATACAAAGGCATTAGAGAAGATATCCAGTAGGGAGCAATAGAGGGAAGAGGAGTTGCAGCTGGATGTCCCAAACATCATCAGGGTTCAGTTGTACTCCTCATTTCATCAACATAAGACAAGGGGCAGCCTTGAAAATCTTACAAGTCACAGAGAAAACTAGATCACAGGTGAGAGAAAATAAATATCACCATAGCTTTGTGGATGGGAAACAAACACAGAGTCACACCAGAATTTTGCATCGGAGTTGAAATATGACCTCAAATCCCCTGTGTTCATCCCAATGGCTCCAGATAAAATGGAATATTCAAATAAATACCAGAATAAATGCCTTTTTTGCTCTGTGGGAAGAAATATCTTTTTAGGATTTGATGGTTTTGTTTAAAATTGTTTGCATTACCATGCAGGTCACAGATGGCTATGTTCTATGAAGAAAACACTTTTATAAAACAGTATACACTGCCAGAGGTGGTATAAAATTCTCTCCCCAATTACAGATGATACAAATTTGATGTAATATAAAACACACTGACTTTTCCGCGATATGATAATGCTGAGATCTTTTACGGAAAAGACAAATCCATGTCTTAAAACAAATATATGTGGTTAGATATTGATCATGTAATCTCCATGTACAATAAATTGTCTCAGGTTTTATTTTAATAGTCCTACAATAGCATCAGATATTCATTACATCTTCTGGTAAATGTTTCATCTTTGTCCTCAATTAGAGAATTTCTTTGAAGCCATATCCACATTTTTAAAAGCAAACTAAGGTAAAAACTGCAGATGGCACAGAAATACTGCTTTCATTCTTTTTAAAGAACAGTTTAAACTTCTTCATATTTCTCTGATGTAGTAGCCTGACCATTTGTCAGTAGTAATTGGGATGACAGAATTCAGCTATAGAACAGCATGATTATTTTTCCCTCAAAAATCCTGAGATATTCCCTGTAAATAACTTCGGAGAGTAAGAAACAACTGCTGTTCCATAAGACTTACGCCAATAAGAACGCCTTCAACAAAGTAACGTTTTCATAGTTTGATTACTTATATAAAATGTGGCATCACAGGTTACATGCAACTTACTACTACATCATCAAAGTTATATTGATTAGACAATTAACTTTGGGTATAAGCCACAACCTCCAACACAACAAATACTCAGTAACTTTAATTAGCAAAGATCAGGTTGGTAGCAGTTGATGTCTTGCAGCCAAATGAATGGAACATGTAGCCTTCCTTCTGTGTTGATGACAGAGCAGAGCTCATTCTCTGCACAAGCTAGCATCAAAAATATTCTGTTTCTACCATTCAGATCACAACAGAAAAGGGGAAGGAAAAAAAAACAGGAAAAAAAACCCAGAAATAGTGTTTGCAGGCACCGTGTATATATACACTCAGTTTGAAGTTACTCTAGTCTTCTTACTACATCCAAATCAGAAAGGCAGTCTTACATGGTAATAAGAGAATGCAGAAGACTGTGATTTTTATGGAAGAAACTGTAGAGGACTAGAGATAGCTACAAACTTAGATTTATCACAGCAACTTGTGAAGACTTCCGTCCCCCCAAACCTGTGGCAAGTCTCACTAGTGCCTTCCTGCTCTCTAGCGCTCAGTTCCTTCAAAGCCAGGGAGATGCCTCACATGCAGCAGCTGGAAGTGCTAGCATGTCACCTTTCCAGCCTTTCCTCCATTAGAGACCCCACATTGCTACGTGTTCAGTATATGGGTATGGCCCAACAGGGGGGAGAGGATGCTTCTCTTCCCCATGGCCATAAGAGTTGCCTCTCTCTCAGTGACAGAATTTCTTTCCTTCAGGAAACATGATGTTTCTTGCCACAAACTTTCCTACAGCTTTATTTCACCCTTTCAGTTAACAGCAAATGTATCACTGTAAGTTTTATACACATCATCTTCACAAACATGCAGAAGAAATCAAAGTTCTAAGTAGCTTATATTTAAATAAAGAATACTCCATTGAACCATAGTTTTCTGCTAAAAATTAGAAAACCTCTTGAGAAAAAATTCAGCTAAAAGTCAGAAAGTTGTGCATGAGATATGCAGAGCAAATACATCCTAAACAGTAATTATTGGACTGCATTTTGAAAATTGAAAAGCTCTTAAAGTGATCCTAATAAGGAGAAATACCATTCTTTGGTTTACACTTTACAAAATGTGAATATAAATTATTATCTTATTAGGAAATTGTCCTGTATAGCATCACATTCTCTCAAAGTTAATGCTCAGTCTGTATCTCCCAATACAAGTGCTGTATGGGTATGAAAAAGACCCTGAGTTTTCAAATTAGATTTTTCAATGCTTAAGAATCAATATGAAAATTAGAAAGTCTATTTGCTTAACCAATCCACATTCCTTTGCCAGGAGTTTGCAAGTCAACCAATGTCCTAAATTGGATTTTGTTTAAATTGGATGTATAAAATTGGATTTTAAGGAAATCAAAAAAGACAACCCTTAATTGGTTTAAGCTGGATCATTTTATTCTCAGATGCATAAAGCTGAAACATTATTTCTTTATAGAGAAAACATTAAATGTATGGTTATTCTACTGTGCTGTCACCTAAAGTGTAAACTAATTGGATAGTGTTACACATTTAACCATTACTGAGGTTTAAGCTGACAGTAGTACAAACAAAACAATATTGCAAGATTTATAACAGACAAACATATAGTTCATAACATTCTTCCTGTATCCTAAATCAAAATTATTAAAATAGCCCAATATAAACTTTAAATTATGAACCTAGAGTCTGCTTTATTACAGTCAGTAGAAAATAAAGATACTAAGACACAAAGAGTACATCATTAAATATGAAAAAAAAGGTCCTTCATCGGTTTATAACGTCTTACAAGGATCCAAGAGATCTCTGAGTAAAATCAGAAGAAATGCCAGACTGATGAATATGATGAAATCAAACTATTAAAGACAAAATGATAATTGGCAAACAGCAGAAAATAAAAGCCTGGAGAATATGCTGGTGCCTAGGTATTTCTTATTCAATTACACATTTAGTTACTTCATCAAAATGGTCCTGGCACTGTAGGGTTCACAGTTTGTTTATGCCATCATCCTACCATGCATGAGGAATTATATGAGATAATGTTTTTACTACTGCTTGCTGGATGTACTCGGTACCTGTAGGCAATAAGCTGATCCCAGGTTAAAATACAGGGTCTGTCCTTGGCTCACTGTCTTGCCTTAGCTGAGTCACTTCAAATATTTCAGTTAATCAGGTATATAAAAGAGAGTTTTATCAGACTCATCTTTGCTCTTCACATACTTGTCATCAATACAAATCCAAAATAGAAATTTTTAATAGAATACTGTATTATTATTGTTGTAGTTTTCAAAAAATAAACATTCACTTTACAAAGACCTGTAGTTTGTCTCTGTTTGACTCTTCCTACAAACACTTTATTTATAAAGACCCTTCTGTTTCCATGCAAGATATCATGTTCCTACGAAATCATACTTCCAGTATATAGTAAGGAAAACCTATATCTGTAATATTGCATCTGAAATTAGTGGTCTAAATAAATGTCCTCCAGAAAAATACTGAATTACTTAAACAAAGCAGCTAAAAAATGTGCACTTAGGCTGGAACTGCTCAGCTGTTCATTATGTTATGAAAAGATGGAGATGCTTCAAGAGGTAGGTATCTTGCCTGATTTAGGAGTAAATCCTCTCCCTATTTCAACAGCTGAGTAGAAAACAGCACAATATGCCCAGTATCAAATCCCTTCACCAACATCCACGTGAAAATATTTAAAAGGAGATGATCCCAGCTCATTCTCTCTCCTGGCCAGTCTTTTATTTTTTCCCTCCATAGTCAAGCTTCATGAAAATTTCTGAGATTTCAGAAATACTGCATCGTATATTTGAACATCTTCAAGAAAATACCTTTCATGCTTTCACCTGTCCAAGATATTCTATAACTTTTTTTCCAGTGGATAGATTTTTTTTACTATATAAAACCTGGCAGGTCTGAAATGACCTTTCCTGTCAAAAATAGTCATTCTACACTCACTAGAAACAGCCAATAGCTGATGGTTGGACCATATTCCAGAAAGCTAACCTTCAGGTCCCCTCACTAAACAGTACAGATCAGGGGATTCAATTTAGTTTTTCCTTCAAAAAGATGAACACAGTAAAACTTTATTATTTCAGGGTGTATCTATTTTTTCCCTTAGTTTATTTCAGAGACAGAATCTTTTCTCGTTTTAAGATATCTTCCTTAGTAAAATTTCTGTCAAAATTTGTTAATTACTAAAACTCTAGGTGACAATGGATAAATATTTTTAAAAGCTAAACAGTGTCATGAAAGACACAATTACCTCTCATGAGCATCAGTTTTCTCAAATGTCTTTGAGGTACAGGATTATTCCCTTCCTACTCCCAGCAGATTGTCCACAAATATGCTAGGAATGGCCTGAACTACCTTCACAGGCAGTGTAGTTATGAGAAGTGGTTATATGCAGCATAACACAGGTATTGAGTCATGTGATGTGTCTCTGAGAATTATGTTCAAAGATGGCTCCAATTTTGTTCAGTCATAGAAGAAATGGTTACATTATCATAAAATAAAATAGCAGTGTTTGGCAGACTTGTTTAGTGAGACCAGAAACACTGCTTTTCAGTATACAGACGTTATCCCAGAGAGGAATCTGAAACTAACTTTGTACAAGGGGAAACAACCCTGGCATCCATTGCTGACATTATCCAGTTTTATCAGGGTTAGTGTTTGTACAATATATAGTAAAAATCCTTATGAATCTACTACGATGGCAATGTATATAATGTTTCTCATACTGTGTGTAATTTTGTTAATGCTCATTTAGGATGCTGTTACAGCAGAAAGTATCCTGAATGACAAAGCATACTAATTAAGGTATACAATAGAAATGTTAATCAAGAGACTTTAATGAGGAGGAAGGAAAGAAATGACCTAGTCCCTACACTGCCACGTGGGGTCCCAGTGCGCAGTCACAAAAATACAGGTTAAGAGTACATGAGCAAGCAAGTAGTTTCCCCAGTTCTGCCCATGTGGTGCCAAAAGAGCTCTTGTAGATGCTAATTAATTAGCTATAATTACTACCTGAGGCTGTAGAACAAAGGCCATTGTTTCAGTATCTACATCCTGCTTTTTGCTATTTTTCTCTTTGTATAATATTCTGTTTGATTATTGCAAATTCATGGGTTTTTTTAAAAAGCAATGTACCCCTTAACTCTTTATCTTGTGATAAAACTAACTTTTTGAGCAACATGACAGACAGAAAACTATTGCATCTTTACAGAACTCATCACCCTAGTATTATATCCCCAGGTGCCCGGAGACTGGCAGGATCCTGACAACTGCATGAGCAGACTGAACAATTGCTAATACAGATGGCTTTGAGGGCAATCTTAGCCTGGAGGCAGGGTAGTTGGTGTTGGACAGAGGGTCCAATGGGAATACTCAGGTCAGAGGAGAAGCTGCAGCAACCAAAGGAGCCGGTGACTGTAAGCAAGGTATGTCACTCTCTTTCTCAAGAACTCATAAAACTTTAGTGCTTGTAGCTCTACCAGAATAAACCTGGTTATAGATCATTCTCTTTTAGCAGTTAAAGAGAAAAAAAAAAAAAAACAGCTGTGTAATTCCTTCCTCTTTCTTTTTAGCATCCAAGCTGCAGGTGAACCATCCTGCTTTGTTTTCTCACTGATACTCCATGATTAATTTACCTGGCCCTAACATATAATTTCTACTTATGGCTAACAAGTATCAATATATGTGAAAGTATGACACAAAAATCTAGAAGTGTTTTGTCATTTACAATATTGCAAAATGTTTAAAGCCTGTGAAAAAATATACATCTTAGTGAACCACTTGACTTTTTAAGTCTTCTGTTCAGTGATAATTTCCTCATTTCAAAAAATATTTCTCTGGATTTATGGTAATAATACCTAATCCAAGATGAGGCAGTATAGATTCATAGAACTCCTGATGTGCAACTGAAGTAGTTTTCTTTCCACATATCAATGCTTAGTTCAAGATGCCAACAAGTTGTTTGGACAACCTTCTGAATATGACAAAAAAGTTGGGATGGGGGATCTGAGTATGACTATTCCCCCTTGTTCTAAATCACTGCTGGGCAAAATTCTTTACTGTGTCCTGTAAACTAGAAACTTGACCCAACTGTTAGGACTGTGGTCCCAATGATTGCGGCACTATTTTACTTTCAGAATCATGTACTGCAGATAAATATAATTCACAAAATAGAAATAGTGACAGGTCAAATGCAGAGTAAATTAAAAGTAGAAAATGAAAAATGAAAGTGCAGTACAAAGCTAAAAAGAAGGGATTGTGCAACCAACATGACAGAGGAGAGATTATGAAAAACAGTATTTTCTACACTCTAGTGGCTGAAATGCATGTAGACATGAGAATGATATCTCCTCAAATTTTCAGAAGCCACAAACAACTTCTAGCCATAAAGAAAGAGCTTAAGTCTTAGGAAAAGAGAGAGATTTCAGACTTATTGCCCATGTTACTACTATCTGGTAGATATGGTTTAGTGGCGGACAGATACGGTTGGACTGGATGATCTCTAAGGTCTTTTCCAACCTATTGATTCTATGATTCTATGATTCTATCTGCTATCATGCAGAAGCAGACAAATCAACTTTTACACTCAAAAGCCAAGTCTGACCCACATCCTCTCTCTGACAGGTAAAAAAAGAGATGTATTTTTGCAGCCAGTGTATCATCTATATAATGCAAACACATCATTTAGTTTGAAATACTTCTCAGTGCATTCCTTTAGGGTCTGCAAACAGATATGTAAGTTGACTGTATGCTTGTGAATATCCCTAAAGTAGAAACAGGATCATATGCAAAGTGCTACTCCCATTCCATGAGCCTTAAAATGGCACTCTTTGGAACAAATAGTCACATCATTACCATTTTCCTAACCACAATATAAGCCAGCAAATAGATTCACCATTCAGAAAAAGAAAGATGTCTTGATGACAGTTCACACAACATCCCTTTCCATAGGGTAGGTTACATTTCCAGAAACTAAAACATAGAAACACATCAAAACAATCCAAGACACTGGACACTACTGCTTTTCTGAGCAGGAGGAAAAAAGGTATATTCTTGCTGTAATGGAACTACTTCTGCCAGTCTGTGTTCTTACAGCTGCTTCTAGATCATTCGTGTGATATACAGATTCTCTGTGATACTCATGTTCTAAAACACATTTCTTGGCTGTCCTTAACTCCAAAACAAGCAGCACGGGAACTTTTCATGAAGATGTTTTATTGTCTCAGCAAAAAGTGTCAAACAACTGTTCTAGCCCTAGGCAATTAGAAAATCTTTAATGACAGGCATTTCTGCAGTCTTTGCATATACTTTATGAATTAGATTTTGCCAATATCAGAACATAAGCATATAAACACTTTAATGATGTTTTATTAAGGAGTCTACAAACGTGATCTTTAAAACCTTTTCTTTTAACAAAATTTTATAAAAAATTATAATATTTTATATTAATGGAATCGGAATCACAGAATTATCATTTCAATAGGTATACAGAAAACACATATCTGTTTCCAAGCCTACAACAAGCTCAATAGCATTAAATCTGAGTTTGAACTGAATTTATTTTTAGAGATATAAATATACAGATGTTTTAGACATCTGATGTTATATGTATGGTGTTTTATACTACAAAATGACATATATTTTAACACCATTTGTAATTACTTCATTATTATCCAAAAACCACCACAATATCTCTTTCCTCACTATAAAAAGTATATTAAAGATGACAGAGATCAAAACAGTGAGCTATTTGCATCAAATAAATGTAGGTATACGAGTGACTAGTTCCCTTAAACTCAGTATATAGTCACAATGAAATATGTTCTGCTAAGAGATGATTCAGAGCAATTATCTTATGTTCTCCAATTCCTTCTTTCACTGAGAATAGAAGAACCCTATGGAGATTGAGCCTCTGACTTAAGGTCTAAACTTTCAAATTTAACATCAGATTAGACAAATATCTCATTCTCATACTTCCAAAATGAAATAAGAATGTAGTTTTTACCACAGAATCTCACATTATGTTTTTCAATACATTTCAGTTTCAAGGAACAATGAAGGCCAGAGCAGCAATAAATGAATAATGTATTGGATTCACATCACCTCAGAATAAAACACCCATTCTAGTGGCTCAGTTGTTTACATAGACATAATTTGGAGGGATGATGTCACAAAACTAAATCATAGAATCAAAGAATAATTTAGGTTGAATGGGACCTTTGGTTATCAGCTGGTCTCAATTCTATTCAGAGCAGGACCAAGTTAGATCAAGTTTCTCAGGACCATGACAAATCAAGTTTTTAACTAACAAGGTTGGATAGTCAAGACTTCCAAGGTGATATATTCCAATATATAATCATCCTCGTGATAAATAAAAATTCCATCTATCTGATCAGAATTTATTATTTAGTACTTCTTCAGACTTGCTACCCAGTAGAAGCTCCAGGACCTTTTCTGCTGACATTTTCTAGTCAGTTGATCCTTTGTCTATACAGATACACAGGGCATGTCTCTACCAACAGTAGGAATTTAGCTTTCTCTCAGTCCTTTCTTAACAAAATTTGGCCCATTATCTATTTACATGAAGTAATAATCATCTTTCCAAATTATTTTCCCGCTTGTCCACTCAGACAAAGATTTCTGAACAGATGGTCAGTACTTCACTAACTGCTCATTATAATCTGAAAGTAAACATTGGCTGGGGATCAAACAAGTTCTCAGTATAACCTCTGAGGCATCTGGCTGACTGAACCATTATAAAGACAATTAAATACTTAGAATGGTAAATTAGTAAAACATACCTAGTGTAATAAAGAGTGTATTGAGCATGAACAAATAAAACCTGCTTCTCTGCCTACAGAAAGCTCGCAAAATCTATGCAAACATTCTCCAAGTATTTTTCCCAATATCAGTGTTCAGGGCAGATGTCGGGAAATGGAAGGAGAAGAGTGGTTTAGGCTTAAAAAGTCAGTGTCGCAAACATTAGGAGAAAAGCTAATATTTTAAATATGAATTTGTGAGAAGCATCACAACAGAATTTGATGGCAAGGTCCACTATATTACTTATTCAACATGGAAAAGCATACAAAAGCAAAATCAAAGTAACGATGGACTAAAACATTTTATACATGATTACAAATTATTTAGAGAATCAGGAAATTCAAGTCAGAGTTGGATTGTTGTGATATGAACTAGGGAAAAGGTGTAAGGAAATTCCTCCTGCTGAGTCAACAGTTTATGTCTAAGTAATTAGGAAAAAGGATTAAGTTAGGGAGAGAGGGCAAGGGAATTTCCTACCACTGGGTCACGAGGCTCAGAGTGGATGCCCTTGTTTTCCAGACTCCTTGAAAAAGGAGTCTAGGGGCAGCTGAATCCACTCTAATTCCCAGACATGGTCAGCGGTTTATGTCTAAGGAATTAGGAAAAGAGATCACAAGTGTGTTGGGGTTTGTGCTTTGTGCAACACTTTGGGATAGCAGCGATTTGGAATAGCAGCAATTCAAAGTTCATTGACACGATTCAGATATATCACACAATTAGATTATATAAATCCACAGCAAAACTTAACTATCTATGAATCAACACAGTAACTTAATCAAAGACTTAAAGAAGTTATCGACATAAAGTTGTATGCATACATTCACACAGATATAGAAATAAAGATAGATAGATAGACAGATAGATGTATATAAAGGTAACTCTTAAAATTTCCCCTTGAGTGTGGTCAAAATATTCATGTGTAGATTGTCAGTGTATCTCTCAAAGGGCAAAGGGTTGACTATAACACTATTTATAGGTTCATGAAAGGATTCACTTTAGGCATAAGTAAATTTCCATCCTGGTAGGTGAGCACTGTAATTGCCAGAATTTTAGTACTGCTGTTACTGATCTACCTGGGTTATGAAAAGGTTCAGAATTGCCAGGGGATGAATTGTTTCACTCTCATCCCCCACGGGAACCAGACAGCTGAACCCTAGGACAGCCACTACTCTTCCCCAACTTAGCAATGCAAGAGTGTTTTGATATGATAAAGGGACGCATAACCACCAAACTCCCTGCACAATGGCTGAGGTTTGACGGGAATCTCTAAGGCCATAGAGCAGTCCAGGAGCTGAGAGGGGAAGAAATGCACCACCACAGCAGCTCCCAACCAAGAACATTTGAAATTTATTTTTCCTGTATACAATTTCAGGGTTTTGCTAAAGCTGTGTATGACCATGAAGTCAATTACAGAGGAAGAAATATTCAAGCAAAGACCTGCTACATAAACGCTGTTGAGACAGTGACTAGGAACTTGCAAAAAGAGGTTTATGATCCATTGTTATACAATAACTTGTTTCCTTACATGAGAGATCTGTGCTCAATGAGTTGTCTTATCATGTGATATAAATCTCTTTGAGACAGTAAACAAAATCCTTTTGACACATTGTATGTGTTTGTTCACAATGCATGAGCTGCCAGGTGTATCCATTGTACAAAATGCATGCACTTGATGAAAGACTAAACCACTCCTCTTGAGGGGCCATAGCATGTTACAAAGACAGGCCTGCAGAAGACATATTCCAGCAAGATAACTTATGTTTTGTTGTTCTCTTTCTCTTTAAAATTTGAAAGTTGAGGTAAAGCTTCATTTTACTGGTGCAGTCCTTGGTTCTCAGAGGAATTTTATATAAATGTTTAAGATGCAATCGATCCTGCTTTTTGGTTTTAGCATGGTAAGAACAGATGTTCCTAATTATTTCTTTAATCTGAATCTGATTAGATTAAACACTCGAGCAAAACAATTAATAATGTCAACATATATTATTCTGATACTAAAACTTCAGTGTTTGTTCTGTTCTCATTATTATACTGTATGTCTGTATTATTTATTTGATCTATTAAAAAAATATTCAAGTATTCATGAAGATTCTGCTTCATTTTCCTCCCCCTGTTTTAAGAACCACAGTCTATTAAAATGAAAGTGTTATTACATTAACTACTTCATATTTAGATTTAGGAAATTGGCCAATAACTATGACTAATATTTTCATTATAATATGTTGCTATATACTACTTTATATTCATGCTTCAAAAGTTTCTTAGTTTTTCCTTATATTTACGATGAAATGGATAAAAATTACAAGCACAATAAATAACAAGAATAACATTAAACTTTTACAGAGCCATCTGGATTCCTTGGTTAGCAGCATGCAGTGAAATATGTAAAATCAGCAGAGCCAAACACCAGATCGTATAGTTGGGAGTTAAAAGGATGCACTTATGGTTAAGACCATAAAGTTTCTCCTCTGAAAATAAACCCTCTCTGATAGATATGAATAGCCTTCATTCTAAAAATCAAGACACTCCATGCCCTATTTGCTATTCAGCCAGAGACAAACAGTGAAGCAGCAGAGAATTCATTTTAATTGAGAGATAACTTCAAAGTGTAAAGATACTTCCAAAACAGAAATGCTGTGGTCTCATCCAAGAAAGGTAATTATAGTGCAGAGTCACAGTTAATGTTCTACAGAAGTAATTCCATCCTTAACACTATTTTCACTACCTTTTAGCTTTGAAAAGATCCCTGTCAGGCTGAAATTTCTCATACTTAGTCTCAGCCCAAAGGGTTATTTTAGAGTTTAAATTAAAATGTTAAGAAAATTGAGTGACTAAATCAATTTTTACACTATGAAAAATGTTCTCATTTCTAGTCTGCTAAAACTGTTGCAACAACTCAGAATAATTTGTTTCACTTCCTACACTGACATGAACTTGACTGCTGAAAAAAGCTTTTCAGCATGGACTCTGACTTCAGTTTAGTTTGTACATAATATGCTGAGAACTCTGTGTTCTGTATAATAAATAGATAGAAAAGCTGTCAATATCACTTCTGGTTACTGCTGTTTGAATTATTTGCCTTAAAGTCAAACCAGGTGGCACCCTTTGAGTGTGAGAAGGGGACAAAGGAAAACATGGGGCTAGAGCGATTAACAGTTCCTGGCTAAAAACAGGAGGAGACACTTAGTGTGTCCCTATGGAGACACTGTGGCACTCACTTGAATGAGATGCTCAAAAAAGACTCTACAGAGGAGATGGTCACTAGCAAAACTCATGATAAAGCAAACACAGCTATGCTGAGAACTAATGGCACACCTAATGGAGGTCATCCCACATCTTATGTCATCAAAAATGTACATGCATGTCATAACTAATTTAAAGAGGACCTTGCAAGAAGAAAATGCATGTTGATGTGATGCTTCAAAAGGGAATTAGGATTTTTAAAAAAAGAATGCTCTGTTGCTAACACATGATTCAGTCCTATTACTTTTTATTCATCTTTCCATTTGAATTAAATACTTGCAAAGGTATCCCTTAAATATTATTTCCACAACTGAGTGAGTAATGGTAGAAATATTTTTGCTTAACCATTATGAAGTCATTTTTCTTAGTCAGCTTTAGTATCCATCATTCCCTCTCAGAGGTGCAGTTGTTAAGCCTGTTCCAAAGAACTCAACATTTTTAATACAGCCAGGTGAAAAGCTTCTGAGAGTAGCTGCAGCCTAAGCAGTGCACCTTTGATTTTGTTTTAACACAGGTTTTATTCTTATGCCATAGTTCTCGCCTTTAAGCATAGCCTTAATAATGGCTTTCAACCTGGGTTTAGAGCTTGAATGATAGTTATGTGGTGTAGAAACATTCTGTAGGCCTCTGGAGAACAGGAGATCTTTTTTCAAGAATTTCATTCAGCATTCGGAGTGCCCTGTAGAAACAGTATATTTTTTATGGAATAGAATAGCTCTGAAAAAGCATAGGACGAGTCTTAAAGTCTGAATCATGACTTCTCTATAAAATCAACCACACCCATATACTTTTGCTTTGCGTGCCAAAAGCATTGCTATGGCAGTAAGGGAAAATTAAAGAACACTGATTTCATAGTCCTCACAGAAGATCAGGTACTTCCTGGTAACTGGAAAAAACATGGATCCTTTACACAGCCCTGTTGTGTCCTGGCACAGATTAAAATCCCACTTCAAGAATAAGTATTTTATAAGATTTCCTAGCATTGTCATCTGCTTCTTTGTACGGGACTGTTTGGCAGATTCATAAATCTAAACGTTCACCTAATGGTTGGTTGATCATGAGCTTCATTCTTCAAGCAAATAACTACAAGTTCAAAATAGCTTGAGACAACCTTCAGAAAAATGTCTAAGCAAATAAGTAAAGAGTCGCCTATATCTTGTACAAATTACTCCAACAGTTCACCGTTCCTCCTAGAAAAAAAGACACATTAACCTAAATTTGCATCGGTTTCATTACAAGTCATTATCTTGTGTTATGCCTTTGTCTGATATATAGTTCTCTAGCATCGGAAATCTGGTTCCTACAAAACTCCTGTCAGATGCTAATCAGACATCCTCAAACACCTCCCTTAAATCAAATTAACTTAACCAGTCATGCACAGACACATAGAAACACATAGTGTTTGACACATAGGTCAAAATGAGATCATTTCTTTGCAACAAAGAGGCTTACCATTTAAACTGAAAAGAAAACGTTTTTTTTTTAAGATGAACAAAAAATAGAGCTTTTTTTAACTGGGTCGCTTTTTAATTGATTTTTCTTTTTTAATACAGATTGAACTTCAGGTATAAATAGTAACAAGTGGAGATGGTTTTATTTAAAATCGGCTATAAGGTGGCTATTTGACTTCAGAGGAGGAGAAGCTACTGCACCTAAGCATAGCAATGGTGTGTAAGGAACTTGTAATCAATGCTACAGTATTAAGGGGCAGGACAAAGAGGGAGCATTAATTGTGGAATACTGTAAAGCACAGACCTCAGTGAAGGAGAAAATAGAAAAAAGGTTTTAAATGTAATCAAGAGTCAAAGATATGAAGATCCATGAAATATTTTTAAATTTACAGAGTGCAAGACAACATTTAGCTTCTGATGTGAAAGAAGGGTAATGGGTTTGCTTGATTCCAAGGAATGTGCTGAATTTGCTACCTAAAAGGTCTTCCAGCCTAGGAAGATGAAGTGAATAAGGCAGTGAAAGCATATGCATGCAATGAAGAATACTAGAGCTATGAAATGTGAGACGCTCAGTAGTCTAGTGAAGATGATGATGATCATCATATAATCATGATATTCATTCAGGTTGTATAGTTTTCAAGAAAGCAGGGAATAGTTTACCAAGAGCTATTTTTGGATAGCTATAACATAATCCAGCATTTTCAATTTAAATTAACATCCCAATTTACATTAATAGTGTGGCATATTCATAAATTGCACTTATATTTACTGAGTGAAAGCCCTGACACATTTCACATCATTATAAGATTAAAGCTTTTATTGTTTAAAGAAGCTATGAAAATACAAAGGAACAATAATAATTTCATTATGGCATTAAAATCTGCTGAGTCACAATTCAGTATGTGGATGATTTGATCATTGTGGGAGAATGATAAAAAGGGTGGTTGGAAATCTGACGGAAATAGAAAGAAAATATGGCTTAAAATTAACTGTGCTAAAACCAAATAGAAGGCAGTGAACTGTAAAAAAGATATTAGAACCAGGATATCCAGCATATGAATATGTCACTCAGTGGAGATATCTGGGAGGATTCAAGGTTATTACAGCATATGACATGGAAGGGAATCAAGGTGGGTCAGTATGTAGGAATGCCTGACACTTTTCCCCAGAGATAGTTTGCAGCTCTAAATAATACTGAAATGCCCTGCAGTTACACAAGGTCATGAAAAACTGTGCTATTTTAAGCAAATGCAATACCCAAATACCTACCGAGAACAAATAAACTCTGTAAATAAGTACTAGGTGAATTTTGAAGCTATTAAGGATGAGTGTAAGGGAAGAAAAATCATTTGAGATTTATTCAGGAAACTCAATGTAATCCTGGTATCTGCAGGGACTGTCCTACACACTTAATGTCTCTTGCAAGTTCCATCTCATGCTGTCTAAGTTTGTAGCCAATGAAGGGGAAAATGAAGGTTTAATATTCAAAAATTTCTGAAAGTTTGAATGCAAATTATAAACAAATGCAAAATACACCTTCAACAGAAAGGGGGGATATACTATATGGGCACTGAGGGATTTCTGGTGACTACAGCCAAAGAATGAAGAAGGACATCATTTAATACTCGACAGAGCAGGACCCTGAAACAATTACAGGTTATTATTTGTACATTTTTAGGACTTCAGGATGTTAAGTATTTGTCATTAATAACAAAATGAGAACAACCATCTCAGGCAAATGCTTACATGGTCTGAGGGGCCTCTCATCTTTGTAACTCCAAGAATTACATTGTTATCTGCACCACCTTTAGCACACTAATGACCCAGATTCACTCAAAAAAATGGACTGTAACTAACTAATCACTTCTTTTCCCAAACCTGAGTTTTTCTGTTTACTTCAGTATAAATCATGTGTTTAGCAGTTTTTTGCTAAATGCAACTTGCAGATGCTGATGCAGAAGTGATTAGCACATCACAATTTCTGGCCTTGCAAATATGTTGCAGAAATTTTTGGCTTTCATTCACGTAAAAAAGTGCTTATAAGCTATTTCCAATACATGGAGTCCCCAGATGTCAAAGATCAAAGACTCATTAAAATATATTAAATTACAGCTGCAGAATGAGCTATTAGAATGCTATTTGTGCATGCACAGTGCTGGAAAATGAAGAACACTTCTTTAATGTATCATCACTCTGATTCTCATTTAGTGAACTCAGCATTTATAAAGCCAAAGAATTCCACATTATCAAATACCATCAGAGTTCTACCAGGTCTGCCTTAAGGGTAAAAATACACTTGGGGTCACCTACTGTGAATCTAATCTGTTTGGGTTTTTGGGGGTTTGGGGTTTGGTTTTATGAGTTTTTTTGGTTTGTGGTTTTTGTGGGTTGTTTTTTGGTTTGTGGTTTTTTTGTTTGTTTGTTTGTTGTTTGTTTTTTTAATGAGCTTTTATTTAACTTTGGTGCCTTGAACTAAAAAGTGTTGAAAATATCGACACTGATTTCCAGTTCTCTTCTCACTCAAGAAAAGGTTCTTTTCAAGCTATACTTACACAGCCAAGATTCATCTGATCATCTGTTAATTTTTTCCTAATTAGTACAAACTGTTCATTTCTTATTTAAAATATTATTTTTGCAGAATCAAAGTCCTGCTGACTACTTGGTAAAAGGTCGAATAACTATAAAGGCCATAACAGTATACATAATATCTGTTTTAAACTAAATAAAATGTCATTTTTTAACTCTGACCAAAAATCATTGTTTGGATTTCAAAGTTCACATTTAGAAGGAACATACTTGCTGATCTCTTCAGTTCCATTGACCTTCAACATTAATGTACGTTGAATGTTGAATTTTAAAGTCCAGTACAACTTTCCTTGGAAGTTAAAAATCACAGAAGAGTTTGTTACCTTCAGCCATTCTACCAAGATGCAGTTAGGTTTAGGATAGCTTGATAAAATGGAATAGGTAGGACCCAAGTTTATGGACTACTATTGGACGTTCCTATGAAATGCAATTTTTTTCATGCTGGGTTCTTTCATTCTCACGCATCATCATCTTTCATAAAGGTGTTGCAGGGCAAATTAGACTCTCAGTTAAGCTTGAAAGTTTGTAATAGCCCTAGCTAAGATATTTAGACTTTAGAATAAATGGGCAACCTTGAGCAGCAGATGAAGCAAGAGATAGGAAAATTATTGTGATATACCTGAATAATCCCATCTTGTGTGCTATCATTAGGTGGGTTTGCTCATTTGTAGTGGGAGGTCAGCAAGTAAAAAGCAGCCACCTTCAGGCCAAGACCTTAACGGAAAAGCCTTCATTTCCTTCCTAACTACTTATGGTTCTTTCATATCTGAGGCCTCTGTTTTGCCCAGTCCTCTGAGATTTAGCCACCAGAACTTCCTGTCCTTCATCTGCATATTCTGAGTTTTGCCTTTTCGCCTAGGTTCTGTCCTTCAATCCCCACTTCTCGCTAGACCTGTTCTCATGTTATCTCTGGCCTTTGTCTTACCCAATAATTCCTGTGGATATATTTCTACTCACTTTCAGTGACTTCATTTTGTTTATATTTACTCATTTTGGTGAAATACCAGAGTAGTAAAACTGAAAAATTGAAAGCTCTATGTTTTCAATATATAGCTGCTGTCATTCTGTTTCTAACAGACAGACGTTAAAGTGTTTGCAAGCGACAGTCCCCCTGATGCCACAGTACTACCCTCCCCAACCTTCTGCTGCATGGACCAGCACAAGCACTGATATACAATTCTTATACACACTATTCTCCAGATCATTCTTCCTAGTTGGTTTTCCAGATACAGTGGCAGTTAAGTAAAATCTCAGAATTGCAAATAGCACAACTTCAGACCAGTTTCAGCACACTTTTAAAGAGGCTTATTTCAATTACTCATATAGCTGATACAATTTAAAAGACTGTCGGGCAGGTTTGTCAGCAATTTATGGTAGAGTCAACAGAATTAATATTAGCTTATTACTTCCCAGTGGGGTGTGCTAACAAGGTAAAATACAAAATTTTAGCGCACATTAGTAAAGCCTGATCCCATAATCTAAAGGTATCCATACAGCCAAAAAGGTCTTTAAAACCCTCAAACCTGCACCCAGAAGTATCTAAGAGCGCTGCTTGCCAATACCTGGGTAACTATTTTTCATTTGTGCTAGTAATTTTTAATGTATTGGCATGCATTAGAAGGATGGAGCACTTTAAACTACTTGCTGCATCCTGAACAGGCTGAATCACATTCTTGTAAGGAAGTGTCCCAGTGAAATTAAATAAGGAAACTATACATACAAAAAAGTTATATGAGGACACCACATAGCTGGGTTTGTACATTTGCTTTCTCCATCCAGAAGAACAACAATTTTTTTCCTTTCTATATGATTTATAGTGGTCTCTTCATGGTATTCATGGATCATTAAAATATGCAATAACATTTGCTGGGTATTTTGTTATAAGGACAACTGATATCTCAAATAGTCCAACCACTTTTAGGATCCACCCTTAGGATGCCAAAATAAACACAGTCTTAAGCAGGTGGGGTTTTTTTTAAAGATAATTTTAAAATCTCATCTAATCCCAAGTGAGGCAGTAAGCTAAATTTTTATATTACCTCTATTGCAATAGCATACCTTAAGAACTAAGCTTAATACTAAAATAAAGTAGAACCACTCATAAATTTTTAAAAAATCTTATCTTCAGCACCCATTTTACCTTCCCAGATTTCCAGCAATTACTCATATCCTTAAGCCCTTAATCACTTGGTCTTAATATTGCAGACCTTGTTTAATAATACTTAATAGTATATGTAAGCATTCTATCTAGCCTTTGCTTAATACAAAGGAAAAGGAAGGTCAAAATCACAGTGCGTACTCTTTTCACAAATACAGAAAAACCAGACATATTTGCAGGTTTACATGACCAATACTGTTTTGGAAAGTGTATTGGAACATAGCCACATATATGAGGACAGGTGCTGGAGAAATTTAATGGGTGAAGGGAAGAAATTTGAATGCTATTCAAGATAAATAAAAGTTTCTGAAGGAAAGACATCCCAGTTAACAACATGTGCACCTCTTTGTGTTTGTTGACCCACTTCCCAAAAGACAGTCAAGGTAATCAGAGGCTATTAAAATATAAAGTAATGCATTATTATTGTATTTATTGATTAATGTTTGGAAGGTATGCTGATGGTAAGACATACAGTATAAGTGCTAATTATTTAGTACAATGTAAAATTCTTCATCTTTCTAAAAAACTGAATCAACCAATAGCAGTGGTTTGAAAAGCAGAAAAGTTCATAGTTTATATAAAATAAATTGATTTGAAGAAAATTAGTTCTTTCATCAGACCTCAGCCATTTGAGTATAAAAGATGCAACTCCAGCTCATGAATCAATCCTGTGAAAATTTGTAGTCTATGGTATTGAATTCTGCACTGGTTAAAAAAAAAAATGTCAATAAGAATAGAGCGGAAATTAAGTATAGTTTATCAGTAAACCCTTTAATATTCCTAGGAGAGCTCCTTAATGTTATATGAAGTCTGAAAACCTGCAAATAGGGTTATGTTCCATTTAATTAGCCATCAGAGTGCCAGGCATTTAGAAAAATATGGAAAACTCATGATTGGCTAGGAAACCAACAGGGATTCTGTATTCAGTTTTAAAATTGAAGATAATACTGGGATATTGACCCTGCGTTTGTAAAACATATAATAAATATTTTACAAAGAAAGCCTACAGAGTGTCTGCTTCACATCTAAAGTAACTCATATAGGCTTTGCCTGTATGGATGGGGAGGAAAACCTTGTGGAATACACCAAGCACTGTGGAAACTACTGCTGATGAGTATACCAACATACCTGAAAACATAAGAGCTGGCTTTGAGCTCATAAGAAAGCAGGGAAAGTAATAACTACATCTACAAGGAAATGTGACAGGGTAAATCACTGTTGCTACATGTTTTGCATTTGCAGCTCGTTAAAAACAGGACAGTCAGACGAGTCACCAAGTAAGCCCACTCCTGCACATCAGTGCTCAGTCATGATTCCCTCCAGTCATAGTGAGCTAGTATGAGTAAACAGGGCTCTGGCATTTGACTTGGTGTGAATTATCCCTGGGTTTTAGTGAAGCAAAGAAACAGAGGGAGGTTTGGGAGGTTATTCTATGACCTGCAAACCAGTAGGTTTGGGAGAGCCTTTGCTCAGCCCCGGCACAGCTATCCAACAGGGTAAGCCTGACCGAGCAGAGACCGAGAAAAAGAAGGCAAACCTAAGGAAAGATGGGAAAAGGACATGGGAAAATCAGGCTGATGATCCCCTACCAGGTTAACTGGTCAGATAGCTGCTGAAAAAAAAAAAATAAAAGAGTAAAACAAGGCTGTAGGCAACGCATTGTACAGCAAAAGAAGACTAACTGTGGAAAGAATCTGGCGCTTCTGGCAGGAGAAGAGACGAAATCAAGGATATAGGAAAGGCAAGATTAGCTTTAAAGTTGCCAAGCAGAGAAGGACTAAACAATTCTGCCTCTCCTGGATGGAAACACATGAAGAGTTCATCTTCTGCAGAGGTCATTCCATTCCCAGACTTGAAGGGAACTCCAAATTCCTGAGCTCCACTCTTTCTTTGTGTATATAGTAATTTCTTTGCCTATCCAGCATGCAGTTTTGTAGCAAAAGGCAACCTAGTTGTGGGGACTTATCCTATTGTAATAGTAGTTCAGTAGTAATTTAATACTAAGTAGATTATACAGAACCAAGATACTAAACGAAGACTTTGTTGTAAAAATTGGAGTACACCACCTGAATTTTCTCTTCCCTCCTATACTCATGGAACAGATCATAAGAATCCTTGTCCGACCTTACTGAATACATGGGTGAAATCAAGACCTAGTTACTACTTAGCTTCATGCCTGTGGGCTCAACACATTGTTCCATGCAACCCCTGCTCTGTGATCAGAGTAATTAATTTTTATTTTCTTTTTTTCTAAAATTATCATCATTATTGCACCAGAGTTTCTCACAAATATTAATCTCTAAAATACCTGTGAGAGGTAACTAAGTGGATATATTGCTATTTTACAGATTGAAAAAAGGCTAGGAAAGTCAAAATCGTCCACTTGTTTTAAATTTTTTAATTCACCTTTTGCACAGAATTACAGTTCATACTCGTCACTCTCTCTGGAGGAAAAGCCACGCACCGTTCTATCATGGAATGAAGCAGGCTTGAGAGGAAATTCCTTACAATGCATTTTTATCAATTCTTAGACATAATAGAACAAAGTTTTTCAGCCTCTCTCAGTCTTTACATTACATTCAAGTGATAGAGTGTGAAGATTATGTCACAGAGGTAGAAACGGAAGATATGGCAAAGTGCAAAGTGGCACGTTTGGCATGTCAAGATAGACTCGGAAAGTAGGATTTGATGCTTTATGGGACAGGATAAGGAACAAAGGAAAGAGGAATAGGCAGCAATTCTGTTTCAGCAGTTTTTAACCTTGTCAGCAGCAAATATGTTTCAGGTGAAGATTTGTACACAACAGAACAATAATCCATTAATTCTCTTTCTCTCTTTCTCCTTCAATAGGGTATTGAACAGAACAGGAATCCAACTCAGTAAGTTTTAAAAAGCATTCCAGCTTCAAGGGAATTGAAAATATACCTCAAACAATTCTGCTTCAAGTAAAAGTCAAAATGGTAGGAATCAGCAATCCTGCAGAACTCTAGTTCAGAGTAAACTTAAATTGAAAAGATACATTAAAAAAGATTGAGGCTAACTTTCTTTGATTTCAACAAGCTTTGGATTTAGAACTTTATAGACAATCCAAACTAAACAAATTAAGTAAAAATTAAGGAATACGGTCTCAATTTAGAAAGCTGACCTTTGATCATACTAACTTTGAGCTCAGGCTGAATTATTTTTCACAATGTACGCAGTCTGATTTTATCTAAGTGTCTAGTAGATTTTGTCACTGTCTAGATTGAGGGTATAATTATTGTCTTCCTTGCCATAAAAGTCAAGTTAATGAAAATTAAATTTCTCATATACCAGGCTCTCCCAGATTAACCTGTTCAATGAGCCCCAACATCAAGATCATGGTCTGCAAGAGTCAGAAACTTCCCTTGGAAGTGTCATAAAACAAATAGTTGCTCAGTGTACCTCCTGTGCTCTTTCTGAGGTAGAAGTCAAAGGCCAACACTAAAAGCCAACAGACATCTCTTGATGGTATATCCTTTGAGGCAAAAGGTTTATTAATTAGAGAGGATGGCTCCTTTTTGTAGCTAAGGTAAAAGAAGTGTTTCTCTTCAAGGTTCCAAATAAAGTGTCAAATTATTATTTCTCTGCAAGATTTCTTTTTGGTAATCAACTCACTATAAAAAAAAAAAATAAGTTATCAAAGAAAAATTACTTTTAAATTATTGGGCTGCAGAGAACTATAGACAACATATAAAAAGTACATCACTGCTTCCCCTCCCTACGCAAGTATCACTAAATCCAGCAAAAGAACAGGTGTTAGACACAATCAGAAATACAGACCAAGATGTTTAATTCAGAGAGGAACTGAAGAAATATTTTCAGATACAGTGTGACAAAACACCCAAAGCAAACCCACAGTCATAGAGCAAAATTAAATAAAACACAAAATAAACCATCACAGGAAAGCAGTTAAAAGCCCAAGCAACAGATTTTTTCTTATAACCAAATTAATGGGGGTATTGTGTGCCAAGAATGCACTCCTACCCTCTTTTCTCTTTTTTTTTTTTTTTTTGCTGAATGCAGCTACTGGTTCAAGTATCTGACAAATTTCAACTGAAGCATCTCTGTTAAGATTATCAATATTGCTTAGGAAGTATATTTACACCACTCCTAATTTTGCTGATTAACATGATATCCCAGCTCTTTGGAACAAAGTCACATTTATGCCTCATTGAATAAAATCTTAATTACTGCCAAATACCGAAATGCTATTAACATGTACATAAGCTCTATCTGGTGCATAATTACAGGGATTTATTGAGATGATCTCACTCAAAATTTTGCATTTGTATTTTTATATTTCTTTTTCATCAGGGTTTGAAAACTAGACATAAATATCTTCCTATATGTTTTTTATTATTAATCCAAATATTCTAAACTCCTGTGTGAATTAAATTAGATCTGTAGCAGGAGAGGCTTTCAGGGGAATTCAAGTGCTGTGCTGAAAAACTATGCTGCTAAGAGGGACTATAGTCTGTTCATCATAACCCAATCTGGAATAGCAAAGCCAGAGCAAAGCGTAACAAGATAGTACTAGGAAGACAACCCAGAAGACCACACTGGCAGGAACCATCAATGCCCAAAATATCTTAAAAGCATTGGGACTGCATCTTTTGCAGCCACGCACTTTCCGTACATCCACACTCACCACATAAACAAGTAACAAGAAGTTATTAATTGGTTTAAAAGGAAAAACGCCTCTTCACAATCGTCATTCAATTATTGTGCAGATATTATGAGTAATACTTTGTAGTCTGCATAACTATACACGCGGGCATTTGTGGTGACCAAATGCTTTTCAGTATCAGTAACTTCTGTATGTGGTTACAACACCTTAATAGATACCAGCATAGAATGAAGACATAAAAATGTAATTAAATCTAGGTTTGGAAACATGTCTGATATTTGGTATTATCATTAAGGCCTTTTAGTTGTTTAATTGTTCGAGTTTAAAGTTAAAAGTTAAAAAAATAAACTCAAATACTCATTTGCTCGGGGTATTTGAGGCCCATCTAAGTATTTCATAATATTTGTCAAATAAAAAATGTTATTTGCATTATAGTCAGTTGTTTAAACATGGCTAAGGAAAGAACATGAAAATTAGAATGATATGTCAACATCTGTCACTATTTACAAGATATTGTCACTACTTGGCAACTTGAACTTATATAAAGTATTATCCAAAAAAGTCAGTTCTAAGAGATGGAGATTTTTAACTGCAATATCTGTTGTCTGTATGCAAGTACATTTAATCAGACATGTAATTAAGAAATATAAACTGATAAAGCATTACCCATTTAGGTTGACTGAAATGTAACTGTTGTAAAGGAAGATTAACGAAGGGAATATAAATGCTTATCCACATTGCTTTTGCATTACAGATGCTTTGCATTCAAATACATGTATCTATTGTCAGATAAGAACACAACACATTCACAAGGAGCTGCAATGACCATTTGCATATCAAAATTGTGAATATAGTTCTATAGAAGTCAAGAGCAAATATGTCACCAGATCAAAGGGATTCATCCCTCGGATGAATAGTACCATACTCTGCTGTTAGCAATTAATTACTAAGCAACTATACACTTAATTAAAAACAGTAGAATAAAGTAAGAAAACAAAAATTTTAAAACAAGGCAGGAAATCAGTTGTCTGCCAGTGATATGAAAACATAGACAAGTATATGTCTCCTTATTAACTTTTCCATTTTCTTGGGCTTATATTTCATAAAAGCAGCACATACATACTTCAAAAGGCAACATCATCAAATTCTGAAAACATATATTGGTTATGCTTGTATACAATTCATGAAAACATCTACACTGTGTATGTAGAGGGTCACACGCACACTAATCAAGCTGTTTTCTGTAGTATTACATTTTTGGGAGTTTTCCTTTTCAGTGTTACCAATCAATTACCCACAGCAATACAATGAAAGCTCTCCTGTTTAAATGCAAGCTGCAGACTGTTTCTTCCCATAATATAAGTAAACTGATCCATTAAAAACTTCAGGAAGGCCTTCCCTGGGTTTTACACCAAGGCCATCAAAAAGTACAATCAAAGCCTCAAAGAAAATGTCTGTTCCTTCTCTTCATACATATGCCTCTGATTCTAAATGCTATCTTTTCAGATGAGCTTTTGATTTTGAGCCACTGCATTGACATTAATGTTATTTTGTTTGACTGCTAAGAAGATGGCCTACATGAAAGTTCAGACACCTTCAACTCCAGAAACTTCCTTTGGCATCACCACTGGTCAAGTTCCTACACTTCAAATATTCAACAGAATTGCTACACAGTGTTTAAGGCAACAATTGAGCATCCTGCCTGGCAGCTGCTTGTTTTCATAATGCCAGAACAAAAATACAGTTTGTTACTGGATGTAAAATAAAGAAAATTTGTTTTTTCTCTTGAGCTTAGACAGTTCTAAAAAACCAAAAACAGTTAAAATCTGTAGGCAATGTTACCCTTCCTGCAGAGCCTTGCATACTTGTAGCAGTGCTAATGAGCATGTGTTTCTGAATCCTCTCTCCAGAAGGCTGCCACCAACAGTGACAGGTCAAGTGAGTGGACAAGGAAATACCCAGAGAGGCTTTCTGGTTGCAGGATAAGTCAAAATACATACGTACATACCCCTACAGCATAATGGTAAACATAAGAGCAAACTCTAGTTTCTAAAAGGATATTCAGAATCTGGAAAAGAAGATAATGGGGAACGCAGCTGAAACTAAGTCCATTAAAATTACTATTAAAATTAATTCCTGTAACGCTTCAGTTATCACTTCAATATACATCTTTTAAAGACTGCATAAAATACACAGTGAGAAAATTTTGAAGCTTAATCTTAGCACTGGCTAAACATTCTTCATCTCCATGAAGCAGCTATAAGGTCTAAGGTAACCAGAGAAGTACAAAATGAAAAGGGGATTAAATTATTCAAAAGCGTTGAGTCCAGACTGTTGAACATTTTGAACTCTAACAGCACAGAAGAACAACAAGTGTCACTGAAACCAGTGGGATGATAAGCTACTTCCTATATTTCAGTTTGGAATCAATTTGTCAAACGGAATGCAATATTTTAATTTCATACATCTCATCTGAACTATACACAGTGCCTGTATCAGCACATTGCCTCTGTACACCATTATTTATTATTACTTAAGTGCTGACATGTGTGCCGTGTCATTAACCACACCGAGACACCATGTCAGCACATGGGGAGACTGATTCAATATTGACTCAGATGGACACATTTCCATACACCTAATCACCAAAGATCCATTTGCTTGGCAAGACTAATAACTGATAGAACTGCTAGTAAAGAGGGAAGATATGAGCCATTAATGCAGCTGGTCATTAATTCCTCTGGAAAAGCTGTAGGAAAAACAAAAGAAATACAAGAAAAAAAACTAACTAAATTTTTTTTTATTTAAAAACAGAAAAATTAAAATAAAAATTTTAAAATGTGACTAAAATTATAACTTGTTTTGATTGAAACTGAAAAATAATGTGATGTTCTTCTTTCAGTAAAAGTAGTGTCTTATTATCCTACTGCCTTAACCATTTCATAAACATCATGGCAGTGCCATTAAAATGATTAGTACAGAAAGGTGATTCTCCCCCTCTACTTTGCTCTTGTAAGACCCCACCTGGAGTGCTGCATCCAGCTGTGGAGCCCTCAACATCAGAAGGACATAGACTGGTTGGAGGGAGTCCAGAGGAGGCCACGAAGATGCTCCGAGGGCTGGAGCCCCTCTGCTATGGGGACAGGCTGGAAGAGTTGGGCTTGTTCAGCCTGGAGAAGGGAAGGCTTCGGGGAGACCTTATAGCACCTTCCAGTGCCTGAAGGGGCTACAAGGAAGCTGGGGGGGGACTTTTTGCAAGGACTTGTAGTGACAGGACAAGGAGTAATGGGTTTAAATTGAAAGTGGGGAGATTTAGACTGGATATCAGGAAGGCGTTCTTCCCACAGAGGGTGGTGAGGCACTGGGACAGGTTGCCCAGACATCCCTGGATGTCTTCAATGCCAGGCTGGATGAGGCTTTGAGCAACCTGGTCTAGTGGAAGGTGTCCCTGCCCATGGCAGAGGGGTTGGAACTCGATGATCTTTAAGGTCTTTAAGGCCCTTCCAGCCCAAACCATTCTATGATTCTATGAAATTCAGAAAATGTTATTCCTTAAAAGTGTAGTTCTCTATACCAATTTACAAAATGAATATGGACTCTCATTTAAGTATAGAAATTCTTGACTTATAATGCAGCCAAGATTTAGTTTATAATACTCAAAGCATCATTATGCCACCAGGAAGTCATTAAAGTTTATATTTTTCTTAAATCATATCTGTGTTTAAATAATTTTACAGCTACATTCATTCTAATGTTATAGACTTTTTCTCAGTGGCCAGGAGCTCTTATTTGAAGACATAAGTGTCACAAGTCCTTCAGCTGAAGCAGTTGTTAATGCTCTTTCTCTTACAGGTTTTACAGTTCACAACAGTATTATTTTCTTCACATGTAGCTTCCTATTTGTTTTCAAAGAAAAGATGCCTGAAAAAAATGAATAGTCTACGGCTTTTTTCTTGTGCAGGGTACTTGGCCCTCACTTTTTCCTCACCTTTATTTCCTGCCATCACCTCTAATTAATCCCCCTGCACCATACAAGGGCTCAGTTGCTCTGTCAGGTACTCCTAGATTTCAAATAAACTCATGTCTGTTCACCTCTCTACTCATTATGATTTCTTCTTTTCTACTGCCAGACCCTCTTCCTGACTAGAAGCTTCTGTAGCTTCCTTCACATTTCCTTCCTGCCTCTGGCCACAGCTTCTGGTGTGATCAGACTCTTGCCTCTTTCACGATTTCCTTTTTAGTAAGTCACACAAACAATGAAAGAAGTCATGCTGAAAATGGAAGATGAAAAAGAAGTATCTGGTAGCTGGAAGCAACAAGAATTTCTTTTCTAATGTTTTAATTGGGTCCTCCTCCAGCAGACAGAAATCCTCAGTTCTTATCAACACAGCAAACAACAGACATCTATGAAGAGGTTTTCTTATATTTATCTGGGGCATATTTTAGCTCTATGAATCACATTTCTAGCTCCTCAATCTACACCCTATATCTCTTCCAGTAAAACTCAGTACACTGAAAACACTAGCACCAGAGTTAGCTGTCAAGTCCATTTTTTAAGCCGTTTTTTTCCACTGTTACTTAGTTGTAAATGTATCCTATGCACCGTTTTTAAAAGCTATTCCAAGACATAGCATACAAATGCAAGCACTTGAATAAGCTTTGAAGTACAGATTCATAAGTTTCTATAATTTCTTGTCAAGGTAAAATCTGTTCTAATGTAGACGCTCTCTGTACCCTTCAAGGCTTCAGTGTGAGGCTGGAATGTCATCCTCTGTTGATTATTTCCATGCACACTGTGTGTCACTTCTTTTGAGCACATTATACATCTGTGCATTCTTCTATAATCGTATAAGCTATATGTTAGGTTGGTATTTAAGTATTAAATTACCTTTGTTATTTAAATGATTACATAATTCCAGAAGATATCCTGGTTGGGAATTATCCCATGCATCTTTCACATAAAGGGAATATTTATTCTTCTGATTTTATATCCTGAACAATGGAGAATGTAAGGACCACTGCTGTCATTTGTTTTGCAATGTGTTTTCTTTAGGCTGCTGTATTAAGCCACTGCATATGATGTATAAAAAAAAATAAATGCAGTTATTGGAACATGAAAATAAAATAACAGCCCAGAATGTAGACATGTTTTTTTCCAGTTACAGTATAGAAGTTATGTAGACTACACAAGCACACAGCAGCTAAAGAGCTACAAAAGTCACAGAATAATTTACTTCAAAGTTTAGCCCGCTTGTTGTCTCAGCCACACATACCCCAGTTCTCAACATAAGACGGAGTCAGCTAATTAAATCATGGTCTGGTTCAATACTACTATACTGCTATTACCTGTTGCTCCTTGAGGATAACTTGACTTTTGTAAAAGCATAGGTAAGGTCAGTTCCTATTTTTTCTGAAAATACTTAATACTGGTATTCAGCAGGCAGGCTGAATAGGAGAATTTTTTTTTTTTTAATGTCTTTTATGGTTTTGAAAACTGATGCTTCCTAAGGGGAAAAAAAGCTATGGGGCTCTGCATGCTACTGTTGCTATCTTTAGAAAACTACCAGCTTGATAAAGCTGCTCATTCTTAAGGCTTTGTTGTTGCTGATTTTGAATTCTTCTGCTCCATCTGAATTACTGCAAGTACAGCCTTAACGCACTTTTTAAAATTCAGAACTTAGCTGAAGATTAGTTTTTATATCACATCACTGAAGCTTTGCATCTCTTCTTTGTCTGTTTGTTAAGGTTCTGAAATCTTCCTTGGCACTACTGGGTAACTCTCACTTTAGCCCTTTAGATTCCAAGTACAGACTCCCTCAGCATCTCCTACTACTGTTTTAGTTTCAGCTGAGATGAAATACTACAAATGGTAACATTTTGTCCTCGAATGAGCCTGTGATGAATATCATTTATTGCAGGGGGATAGTCCCAAAGTAAAAATTGCTTAGGTTAGATTAAACCTGAAAGGGATGCTAAAGGGTAGTACCAGCTTCTTTTGACATTTTTTTAGGGTACTGACAAATCCGTCATTAAGGCTCCATTTCAGTGTTTTGATTAAAAGAGAATGTATGTTTAGGAGCCTAGCTCTTTTTCGCGTTCCTTCTGGTCCTTTCAGCCTCCAGTACAGGCATTGTGACTGTGTTGAGACATTGACTATAGCCATTACAAAGAGGAATTACTATTACTTTGTTGTTTGTCTGACACTGCTATAGCAACCATTATGGTCACCATGAATTTGTTCTGACCACACATTCTACCACCAGAAAAGCTACTACTACATTTCCTTTCACCTGAGAAATAACTATATTCTATTTCTATTCTCCTTTTTCTCTCCTTACTTTATTTTTTTTTTTTTAATAGAAGCACGGTAGTAGCTTTGTATTACTCAGTATTTGAGGAAGATGAAAGACACTCTCTCCAAAAAACAGCACTTCCCTTTTAAATGTAATCATCACCTCCACCACCGGTGTTCTCTTTCCTTTTTCGCTCTCTCCCTCCTCATAAAATCAGCTTTTCTCCCCACAGACATATTTAACTCTCAAATATTTCCCAAAACTCACCAAAAAACCCACAATGTGCACTGCAAAGCACAACACTCTCAGAAGAATAGAGCATGAAGCAGTGAATGATTTTTTGCTGTTTGGAACAGAAAAGACAACCTACAGATATCCAAAAGCATTCTCTTTGCCCCAGTTCTTTTCTATGATTCCAGATTTTTTTAAGGTGAAAATCTTTAGTCAAGGCTAAATTTTGGTGTCCTAAGATTCACCACCAGCACACTGATCTTGAATGGACTTTTCAGAAATTATTGCATTTTTCAAACTGGTTAAGCAAATCAGCTCCATATGAATGTTGCTTTACCTGCAGAATATTTTGAACAGCTCAAGTGATAGGACCAGATTTGATAAAAATGAAAGTTTATGGAAGAAAAAACTTTTATGGTAGCTGCCACTGAACTCTTCACTGTGTCAACTCTCTCAAGAAGTGCAAGATTCTGAAAAGACTGTATTGATTTAGTCTTTAAATGGTTCGACATTTCTGTGCAAGGACTATGCTTTTCATGCAACAGCTAATTATGTACAGATGAGAACACGAACTATACACTCTGCACGATCAACGGAAGTCAGTCTTCCTCTTGCACACACTGAACTGTTAAACTCAAAGCATCAGTGATCTGACCACTACTTTAAACAGTGATTTCAGAAACAGGACTACAGACTTTGACATTTCTTAAGGAGAAAAATAGCTTTAAACTGCTTTGGGAGAAATAAAACCTTCCCAAGGTAGAGCAAGTATTCCCCCTAATGGAGAAAATGTAGACTTTCCACAGACTCCGGTTTCGGCTTTGAATTCAGGTCAGTATGATGACAGGGAATGTTTGTGGTATTTTTAATGTATCATCAGTAGCTTTGGGCTTACCAGTATTGTTAAGGACAGCTGGAAACATTAGTTAGGGAACTCGAAGGGAAGTGGCTACATTAAAAAAAAAAAAAAAAAGAAGGCAGGAAAAGAGTAGGATGTCTTAGTTGTAACAAAGCAAGACCTTGGCCTCGTATTACTTATTATTACAGTTGGTGGACAACTTGGTAAAGACTCAGTGAGTATGGATTTCATAACCCTGCACTGGGCAAGGTGAGGACTAGCTCACCCCCGGGGTGTGTTCAGCCATGCAGGTTGGTCAGTTTGCTACCATCATTCTGTTATTATTCTCTAAGACGGTTCTAACTAGCAAACTAGAATCCAGATAAGATCTTCAGAGTTCAAATTGTATATATTATCAAATGTGAAAACCCCTCATTTCTGTATTTTACTTTTATATTCTGATTACATGTGGCTGCTTTTTTAAACTCTCTTCTTAGTAATATTATCGAAAATTCATAGTCCAAACACTGATTGCTTTGGAGTATGGAACATCTTACACTTCACATTAACAAGCCATTTTCTAAGGTACTTATATAAAATATCTTGCAGACTTTGTATGAAAGTTTTTAACTACATATACAATTATACCTACAGAAAAACTACAATTAGTCATTACCAGGTTTTCCTGTGTCACTCTGTAAACTCAGGTCAGATGACAATGTTAAAAGAACTGCATCTGTTTAAAACCCTTTAAAGGGTTTTAAAAGTATGACCAGAATAAAAGGTTTTTGGGTTTACTTCCCTAAATAAAACTGCAGATTTTAGACACTGTTCATCTTGGTCTTTCACCTAACACAATCACAGTCCATTAAGATAGCACAAACATATTCATGAAGAAAAATATAGTCCCAGACACAAAAAATTCATTATTTCAGGCAGTAAGGCATCCTTCAGTTTTCATGGAAATGGCATTTACTAACCATAGCAAATTTTTGTCTGTGCCTTTATAAAAAAATTTTTTTCAAAAAGGCATTTTAATTAAAAACTGCTACTTGAAGGGATTTTTTTTTTCTTCCCATGAATGAGAAACTTGATTCCTTCAAGTAAAAGTGTAAGGGCAATGGGAAATCAGCTGATATAATGGCTACATGAGACCCTGTTGGATACATACTTAGTTCAAAAGGATAAAAAAGCTAAGCTTTATTGATCTAAATTTAAAATCTATAGTTTTAATATCCAGAATAACAAGTTTACGTCTTAAAATCTGATGACCTGACTTACAGATGTGCCATTTTCTCCCTAACCATTCTTTTTATTTTAAAATATAAAATAAATGTAAGAAAAATGTTCAGAGGTTCTCACAATTTGCAGAAACTTGCTACTCAAGGTGTGTCTTTTCCCAGAAAGTTAAAGACATTTCAAAGATGTACATATAAACCAGGGGGATTCTACATAGTCTACATAGCTACAGAAGTACCTGTTTAGTCAGGGATGCTGAGACTCCTAGGAGACAAAAATTCATTTGCCTTATTCCCCAAGCACTTGTCCTTGATGATAAACCTGGCAGGCAACAGCAGCTGTTGACTCCTCCTAACAGTTCCTAATTAACTGCTGCTGAAGAAAATCATACTTTGACTTTGCTTCTTCCCACATCGGTTACAGGGATTGATGCAAACTGCAAATCCAAGCAGATGAAGTTTCAGTAACGGCCACTCAGACAAATCCCAACTAGCAGGATAGTCTGATGGACTCCACTGACACACATTCCTCATGTGCAACTCAATGTCTGCACACAAGTATGTGGAAGTGTATAAATACAGCTCCAAGGAAAAGATAATTTAGTATGAGATAGGCTGATTTTGAAATCTTTAATTCATGCATGCCTGTAATCTGAAGAATATTTAAATTTGTATTCTGATTCATGGTTATGATTTTCTTCACAGATTTTTATGGAACATCTTCCTTTGTTATTTCCTCTTACTGGAGAAAGTAAGAATCTGAGAAACTGTATTTTGAGTGGGAAATCTATAAAATCATCAGAGACAAATTTCTGTAGTCCATGAAATTTCTCAATAGCAGGGCAGGTGGAGGAAGATAAAAATAAACTATCTTTATCAGCTTATGTTTCTTGCACTGGTTCATGGTCATAAAGATTTTTCTGAAAGAATTCTGACAAAATAACTTATCAAAAGCATAAAGAAGAATTCATACTAAATGCCTATGAAACGACGGAACAGCATTAAAGACATACAGGAAAAATCAGAGAAATATTAGAGCAATTATTATGCTATGTTGTTTTGCTCTGACATCAAAAAATAGGCTTAATAAAGGTAATGGTTCACTAAAGTGGAGAAGATCTTAACATTTGCATTTGTATTCTCATTCAGTCTTGTTATTTTGCAGATGGAAAAGGTTGAAAGATTAGAATATTGGAAATTCAGCTTTCTCTGTAAACATGAATTCATCATCCAGTATTATGCTTATGGATTGTTATTCAATTGCATGATTCACAGCTAAAGTTGACACCAATTTTCATTATTACATCCTACATAACTTTGTCTTGGAAAACTAATTTACCTGCAATTGACTCGTTTAATTTGAAGCAAAAGAGAGGAAATGAGACCCCTCTGTTGGTCTCTAGAGTCCATATTCACAGCACGAGTTTGCTAAGACATCCCACCTCATATGGCGAGGTGGCCAGGAAAATGATGTTTGTCCCTGCAGCAGCTGATGCTTGCACTCCAAGGTCATGTTGGTCATCTTCTGCTGGTCTCACCTCTTAGTCTTTGAGGTGCCTTTTTATCCCTTCAAATGATCATGATCTGTGACCTTTTGTATTCTCTTATTCTGTCCAGGCTGACTGTTCACTGATCCGGGTGAATCAGTTCCAAAACGGACCCAGAGATAACTGCTCCCTTTGTGCTTGCTCTGCAGCCATCTTAACCGCAGTGTTGTCACATTATTTACCTTGTGGCCTGCTAAAAGTTAGATCAGCAGTTTGCTAAATGTGCTTATGCTAAATCCATATAACCATAAGGCAGTAACTGAACTGCTGATTTAGCAATTCAGCTAGTCTCTGTCTTGCTACTAGAAATGCTAAATATGTCTGTGCAAGGTTGTCAATTCAAGCAATTCGTCTCAGCTAGAGAGTCCCTTTCCCTTAGCAGTGCTCCACAAACCCCTGCTGCCTTCAGATTCCTCCTTAAAAAGGAGAACTTTGCAGATATTTGGAACCTGAACAGGAGGATATCTGCTCATGGCCTCAGTTTGAAGTACCTTCTTACGTTCTGTGTTTTTTTCCTAAATCATATTTCATAAGAACCAACCCATGGAAGCCAACACAGACTGAACACAGTCAACTTTACATTGAAGGGGATTAAATGTTTCTATCCCACATCCATTATACACAAGATCACATGCTACATGTATATGCAATCCTTTTAATTCTTCTGTATACGAACACAAAATAAATGGGCAGGAAGAGCAGGAGCATTGGCAGCAAGATCTGGAGGAGGAACAACAGCAACAAAAAGTAACAGAGTAGGAGAAGCAAAAGGGTTGAGAAGGGATTGTGAGTTCTGGGAGCAGAGGAGGAGGGTGTTTATGTATGGAGAAGTTTCCCAAAAAGCCACTTAGGGGTTTCTGTGGGGAATATTGAGGACAAGTCAATTCAAGGTTTAGCCTGTAAATAACCAGAAAGTAATTTTCCAGGGTGCTTTTGGAAACGG